>NC_056732.1:1687067747-1687135247 GCF_019279795.1 Protopterus annectens | reverse complement strand
TCCATTTGCATGGGTGCCATGAAGTTAGCCACCTCTGATCTTTGGAGGCCAAAGTTGGCTTTGGAATGGTTTTTCATGATGGCTATCTTTGCAGGGGGTGGGAGGGCTGTTGATTTCTAAGGTGATGACATTGTGGTCATATCTAACCATGGCAAAGTTGACTATTGGTGTACAGCAACAGCAACAGTTGCCCGTGTTAGTACTGACTAGGCCAATAATGTTGCTACCTGTAGTGGGTGTAGAAACGAGGTCCAGGCCATTGGAATGAATGCATTCCAGGCAACATTGGGCAAGTGCATTGATACATGGAGAGCTTTCACAGTTAATGGAGGAGTAGTTGAGGTCAACCAGTATGATAGTGTTAGGTTGGACAATAATAATCTCCAGAGCACTTAGGAATGTGGGGTTTGACTCTTGGGACATGGTTGGGAGTCACTAATAGGATACGACTTGGATTGCTATCTTACCCTATGTTAACTACACCTGCAGTATCTGTGATGCATTATGTTGGGCTACCAGTTTGGACATGTGTGCATCCTTTGTGAATAAGGAGTGCTTCGAGTGAGTGCCTTTTGGGATTTAGACTTCTAGTGTTGAGCAGCATGACCCTCAGATTGCATTTGTTTGTATCGTTATATATTTAGGTATATTTATGTCTACATATGTATATATATATATATATATATATATATATATATATATATATATATATATATATATATATATATATATGTGTGTGTGTGTGTGTGTGTGTATGTATTTATATACTTTTCTATATATATGCTTATGTATATATGTATATATTTTACATGTATATCTCTATAGATATATGTTGTGTCTATATTCGTCCACATATATGCATCACCATACATAAATACATATATGTATACAAAACCTGACTGATTCTACAGAATCTTTTCCATACTGTTGAATGACTCTACTGACTGATATGTTTGGAAAAGCATCAGTCTTTTGTAGAGCTCATATGGTTTACAGGGTCATGGGTCCAAGTCTTGGCAGGACTGATGCATTTGTTGCAAGGCAGAACACTTGCTGCTGGAGACTGGATCTGAAGTGCAACTCCATTCTATATATTTTTTTATGTACAGCGATATATCTCTATGTATTGATTTAGTTTTCTATTTATACATGTATTTCTATATATATATATATATATATATATATATATATATATATATATATATTTCATATATATATTTCTACATATATTATGTAATTATTTGTTCCTATGTATATGCATCTCCATACACATATACAACTGTGTGTGTGTGTTTGTGTGTGTATACACACACACACACACACACACACACATATATATATATATATATATATATATATATATATATATATATACTAAACTTGACTAATTGTACATAATCTTTTCGCTACTGCTGAATGACTCTACTGAATGATATGTTTGAAAACATTATACACTTCTACATTTCAGATGGCTTAGTGATAGATTGCTGTGGCTATGGTGTGCAGTGTCCTGGGTTCAAGAGTTGCAAGGGCTGACTATTTTGTTGCTGGACAGAGCAAGGGCTGTTTGATATTGAGTGATTAAGGCACTTTTAAGCAGTTATAAGCAGGTTTGCATGGAGCTAAGTGAAGCTAAGTGATGCTTACATCCGCTCGATTTTGCTTAGGTCCTCTTAAACCCATGTTAATTTTAAATAAAGAAAAGAAATAAGGGAGAAAGGAAAGTGGTGAAATGGGGGCAAGCAGGGGGTAAAATAAGATGAGAGGCAGCTAGGGATGTGCAGGACAGGTGTAGGAAACGACCATAGCTCTGCATTTCTTCGACAGCAACAGCTGGTATGACTGTGGGCAATTTGAAATTTAGAGCCTCACACCCCACAGGGAGGGGTGTGGGTGACATAAAATGATAATAAAATGATAATAATTAGTGGGATAGATTGAGTAAGGGGACCGTGTCTCAGGGTGAAATGCAGAGCTATGTATAGGACGTAATTTTTTGGGGGGATAGATGCCTTTTTTTTTTTAAGGAGAGAGTGGGATGTTGGGGAAGGAGTGTAGGTAAGTGTGGGTAGGAACATTTGGTAGGAGAGTTTGCATTTGCAGACAGACAAGACAGCAGACAGGGGTGGTATGTGACACATGGGGGAGAAACATTGGACAGGGAGGGTGGCGGGGAATCGGATGCCCATGACCCCCCTAGATGGAAGTAGTAGCACTAATGTCCCCACCTGATGGCAACCACCACTACTCCTTCACAGCCCCAAAGGTGTCTGTGCTGGGGTCTGAGCTGGAGGGACCAGCTGCACCAGTCTGCCCTCTACCTGGCACAGTTGTTTATCCAGCTCTGACTGGAGGTGACAAGATTCTCACCATGCCCATGTGCAGGGGGAATACTATGGAGCAAGGTATGACAACTCTATGTGCATAAGTATAGGGGACTCATACCTGCCATACTTACTCATACAAGTAACAATGTGTTCTTTGTCCTGCTATTCTGTAAGTGTGCTTTTGGCATACTTGTACTGTAATGTTATATGTCTGCAGCTTTCTTGGCAACAGGCAAAACTATCCATGACAGCATGACACTTGAGAGGCTTGTATTGGCCAGACTGCATAGTGTAGATGGCTAGACTGCTTCTATGTGTAGGACTGGGGCTGCTCAACAGAACATTTGTACACATTTCATACATATACCCATCATACTGCTTCTGCAAATAGTTCTTGACCTGTGGGGGAATATCTGTTCACAATATATTAGTGTTTCTACCAATATTCAAGTTTACAGCTGTAGAACTAGAAAGACATGTTAGTAGCAGTCTCTGGATTCTAACCATGGTGTGTGTGTGTGTGTGTGTGTGTGTGTGTGTGTGTGTGTGTGTGTGTGTGTGTGTGTGTGTGTGTGTGTGTGTGTGCAAAAGGCAGCTACAGATCTAATCCTTACCAAACTGAGTTACTGGGGAAGTGGTGCTTGTTGCTTGGGTTATTTCTGTCTAGTACATACTTTTCTACACATTCTACTTTTTATCAAATGTCTTTTTATTTGGTTTCCATAATACCTACAACAAACATCAGAACAAGAACTGTTGATGTTACTGTTTACACAATATGAGCAGATTATTATAACTAGACATTTGGACATTTTAATAAAACAGACTTCAATTTAGAATCAAGTCAACACACTCTATTTTTGCAGTCTGCACCAGTTAGTGTCTCACACTTTCCTGTACATTCAGGACTACATACAGCTGATATGCAAAGATTAGCACAAGGCAATGCTGGCAAGAACACAGTACAAGACATCACTGAAGAAAATATTTACTTTTGCATTTTGTCAGTTATTTCGGATCCAAATTCTGAACTATGCAGATGAACAGTGCTACATCACTTCACCTCAGTTACTGCATGCTGCTGCAGCTACACAATTGTACTTTTCTGATACAAGACAAATGAAAGACAGCGGTTTGTGGTAGTCAGATTTATTATTTTTGACATAACAACACTTTCTATAACTCAGAAATACACAGTATTACTGCATGACCTGCACAGTTGGCCTGCTTCTCATTTGTAACTGTTACAGTAGCCCTGACACAGCAGTTTCTTAGCAGGTTCTTTCAGGCAGCCTAATACATATCCTACTCTTCCTCTCCTCAATTGTACCTTGTTTGTTACAAAACTCTGTATTTCACACCAGCTGGCACTACTGAGTTCTAACACTGGCAGCCTGAGACATGCATTTATTCAGTACAGTTAGAGCACAATTATATATACAGACAGTACTACCTTTACTATTTCTGATTTATTACAGCAGATATTACAAATATTTCTGTACTCACCAAACTCTTGGCGCAGGCAGACCAGGCACTGTGCATGGGCATCAATGTTCGCAACCTTCTTCTCGGCAGCTGTATGGGGAAATAACACACATTAAGCATACCTGCATGGTAACATATACAATTTTTAAATAATTATTTACAAATACACAGACTGGATACTTACAAACTTCTGGGATGTCCTCTGCTTGTGCTTCTTGGGTCCACTGAGCCAAGAGCTCACCTCTCCAATGTTTTAGATCATCATAGTGATGACGCCCCTGCTCACCAGTTCAGGGTATGCTAGTGGCACTGGTGAGATCGATGCCAGAAGGCCCAGGCCTCTGATTTGTATGGGGAGCCCTGGTACTGGGCCTGCAGCAGCCTAGCTTCATGGTCTTTGATAAAGAGTGCAACCATGACCCTGGACTCCTGGATGTCTCAGTGTTGAGCCCAGAAGCGAACACCCTCTCCTACACCTGCCATTGTTGCTGCTCTGATCAGACTCAAACACATATGGCTATATTCCCACCTGTGCAGTTTAAATAAGGCAATTTTCCTGCACTTTTCCATGATTGACTGATTTTCAAATATGCTAAGCTATGCTTAGCTCCGTGGAAATCCACTTAGCAAGGCTTAAACCTGCTAAGCAAAGCTTGCAGTTGCTAAGGATTGCTTATATTTTCATGCTTAAGCAATCCTTAGCTTGTTTCAGTAGAGCTGCGGCAGGCTTAACTGGCTGAAAACAATTATTTAAAAAAAAATAGGAAACGTTTTTTTTTACATTTCCCTATGGCATTTTCCCAGCCCTACACTACCATACATGAGGCATATGACTTACAAATATCATTCCAATTCATAAAAATTAATTTACAACTGCTTTCACATATAAAAGTAAAAAGACTTCATTGGGGTTCAAACTGTGATTACCTGTATGCAAAGCAGTAGGTCTAACCACTACACTATTTTGGACTGCTTGTCTAGCTCATATATTCCAGTTTGACTCCTTCAGATATTTAAGCTATGCTAAGCACAACTGTGCAAAGCGCACACCCACTCAGCTACACTTAAACTTTATTGTGGACAGAAAAAAAAATTAAATATGTGTTTTAATTTTGTTTAATGCAGGCATATGCACATCGCTTTCTACACCATTTTGCACAATTTCTGTGCTAGAACATTGTGGGGGGCTGTGCTTATGTTTCATCACACTTAGTACATTGATGAGATGACAGGTTTGCTTTAACATGAATTTTATAGTGGGTATGCAGTCATATCTCTCAACCTCTTAGAACAAACAATCTGGACAAAGCCTCACATGATGTGGGGACAAATAGGGACAGGTTTTAAATATTGCTCTTACAAACTTAGAAAGTTGACAGAATAATAGGTTTTGCATTAGTGTGAATTGTCTGATGGATGTGGAGTCTTACACTCAAATGTCTGTCATTATTTACAGACTTCACTCTTCAGTTATTTGCCACTGCAGTACACATTTTAGGTGGTACACATCTATGAGTCATAAATCTGGGCATTCTGCGACAATCTGTACAGCTGGAGGTATGCCATGGACACTTACAGTGTCAGCAGACATCCTCTCTGCTTTTGAAATGCCGAATGGCAATTCTGGAGTGCAGGGGGCATGTGGATTATACGTGACCTGCTCCAACATGCCCCCTCCACTCATACACAGACCTGTGTCCATATTAGAATACAGCAGCATGTCTTCATGCATATGCAAGGTGCGCTGCTGTTCTATATGAACACAAACCACTCTGTGCCAGAATAACGCTATTCCGACATGGAGCTTTGTGAATCCTGGGGTTTGTCTGTTGTTTAGCTGAAGTGCTCCCACCACACTGATCACTCCTTAATGATGTTTTGCAAACTTAATACTCCATAGCATGGTTTGGAATTTTCTAAATCAATGTGAATCTTTTCTTTTCTCACCCCCAGCTATATTTATGTAAATATATATATATATATATATATATATATATATATATATATATATATATATATATATATTTCCACTACTAGGGAGCAATACTGATTAATATGCTACAGTTTCTAATGTTGCCCAAGCTATAGTTCTTAATGGTGTTAATGCAAGGCCTAGTGTTATTTGCATCCATGCATCCTAGTTTCAGAAATTTTCAGTATAATCAGAAGTCTTTCCGTCTCTCTGTCTCTCTCTCTCTCTCATACACATACACATACACTCAGTCTCACTCACACACACACACACACACACACACACACACACACACACACACACAAAAAAACACTATATTTGATGTCAGGATATGTCAGAGTATGTTTGTATGTATATATGAATATAGATATAGATCTACATAGATATAGATATAGATATTCCTAAAAGGAAATAATTTTCAAGAAGCAAATAATTTTTATTAATCTCAAAAAACAAAGGTGTGACTACAGGTTTAGCAGAAGGATACAGTTAGTCTGATAAGCTTGAAGCCCATATAGCCCATTTCCTGAGTGTTCTACTTTTTAAGCTCTGATTGTCTGTGTCCATTTCTGCTTCCATAAGGACCTTCAGCAAACTAACTAGATCTTGCTTAGTAGGAGGCACTTTTTTTTTATACTTGCATGTGATGCATTTTTTGGTACAATTAACACCAAAAGATTGAGCATCTCTCACTCACATTTATTTGATATGTTGTTGTTACACATAACTAATACTAATAATAAATATATTAAAGAGACTAATCCCAGATAGATTTCATAATATTGAGTTGTATATACTTTTTAAATGTTTGTAATCTAAGAGACTCACAGAATATATGTTGCCAGTCTCCTGAACACTGGGTCAGACTTTAACGTATCAAGCACTGTTATTTCCCAGTCTGTCCTAATATTCCACAGACAACTGATATTATTACTCAATTGTTACAGTATTATTGGGATGCCTGTCCCACTTGTAGTAAACAAATTTATTATTTACTGACTGAAAGTAGTCTTTGATATACACCTGCCAGGCTTCATGTATCTTAAACATTTCTAGTACTGTATGGTTATTATAATATAACCAGGAACTGATATCTGGTAGTTCAGTGAAGAGGATTAAGGTTATGAACTATCAATGTGCATTATTGTCACTTAGCATTTGGCTGCTGTTTGATTCTCTCCAAATCACTTCACTAGACACTGCATCTGGCACACCCCTGAAAAGAAGCAGTTTTGCCTAGTGGGTTTACTTATTTATTAAATAAAAACATATTGGTCCCTCATTGAATGCAGCCTTGGTGTTAACACCTGTCTCCCATGCAGTTTTGTAAAGAAAGCAGGTTTAGGTGTGCTAGTATCTGGTTTCAGTGTTTTATCAGGCAGTTATCAGTGCCGTGTGGTTGTTACCCTATAATCAGGAAGCTGTGTCCCTGTCATATACAATAAATTGCTTTCCAACTTAAAACAGGATTTGATATATCATCTGGTCTCCAGTCTAGGAATCTGTGCCCAGTTCATAAAAAGCAGATATTTTTTTCCACTATGGTAAGCAGCTTCCACTATTCTGAGCCTTCATTTTCATTCTTTGTTTTTTTTAAGTGATATTATTGTGAATAACATAAGTTTTTGTACTCTTTTGACTTTCCTCATTTTAGGGGTAGTATTTTCCTGCAAAGGAAGGAGAATATAAAGGAAATACTGCATTCAGTAGCAAGTGACCAATAAGTATAGACCAGTTCAACCCACAAATTAGATTCTAGCTCTAAGTTTTATTACATTACATGAGAGGTATTTGTGATCCTTCTTGCCAGAAAAGGTAGTCCAGAACAAGTAATGGTTTTAGATATAAAGACAGCTAAATGAGGAATTAACAATCTTGAGGTTTGATTGGTACAAAACCAATCCATCTGGCTACAATGGATTATGAAGGATCAGCTTTTCTATGAGTTAGAGAAAGCCATATTCTACAAAAGTGCACACAATTTAGACAGCAAGTAAAGCACACATCAGCTACAAATGTATTGAGACATTCATACTATAATATATAGGAATATCACATAACATGTATAGACTCCTTCCAGTGGACAAAATAACATCTGTAATCAAGGCTATATTTAAGTTTCTATTTTTAAGAGTGCACTGTTGCTGTACTCCCTACTAATATTAACTTTGGTCAGCAAAATTTGTTCTCCACAGCATGATCCTCAGGCATATGGACCCTTGTGTCTGAATCATATGTCGTGCAATGTAGTGCTGCATTGTGCAAAGGTTCATAGCACTGCAATGCAGTACTGTGGGTATACACATGACAGAAGCATAAGCATACAGGTCACATTCTTAATGTTTACTATGACATTTTCTACTAGCACTGAAAGATATGTGTAATGCAGTCCTCAGGTATAGCAATTCACAGACAGTGGGATTAACTAGTTTCATTACCATAACCATCACACTATCTGGTTCTAGTTAGTGTAATAAGTGATGTCAGTTACATTTTGTTTGACACTGTTTACAACCATACAAATTCAACATAAAAGAATTTCAGCAAAACATATCATGGCTGCTTGTAGAAATTGATCAGCACCTCTTCTACAGTGCCAGTTTTGTTCACTAACAGCTTGTGGCTGAAGTGTTTGGTTTGATGTAAAGAAACACATCCAGATGCTTGTAAGAGTTGATCTGTCACTGATTTGCAAGACTACCAAACGTATGATTTCTGATAACACTTGCAGATTTGCAGGTCATAGAACAATCAGCAATTTTTACCCAGGTGTGTGTGTGTGTGTGTGTGTGTGTGTGTGTGTGTGTGTGTGTGTGTGTGTGTGTGTTTCTGTCAATAGGGGTACCAGATGGGGGCTTTGTGAGGGGCACATATTAACTTAGGCACAGCTCTGTTTATCATAACCTAAAATAAACACTGGTTCAGGTCTGAATTGCTAAGTGTCCAGTCAATTCATCTTCAAACGTTTTTTTTTTTATAATTAAAGAAACGTTAAACATTAAAATTAAGCAATGTAGTGTACCTCACAAATTCACATTTTCATGGCCAATACAGGATGATACTTATAGTGTGTTTTGATGTGCTTTGGTTTTAGTTTGCTGTAAATACCTGGCAGTATATCTTGAAGAATAAGGAAACAAGTCACATATAAAGTAAACCTGTCACTTCAGGTGTGCAATTTCTACAACTTCCAGTTACATCTTGTGAATTTTAGATCATATCACTGAATTAGATCAAAGTTCCTAGGTCACATTTGAAAACAATGTTGTATATATTTCCCTTTTAACAAAGCAATACATATGTAACTTTGATTTCTGCCATGCTGTATTTTCTACAGTGCAGTTTTGTTCACTAACAGCTTGTGGCTTAAGTGATTGGCTTGCTATAAAAGTGCACAACCAGCAGCTTGAAAGATTTATTGATCTGCCCCAACTTTCAAGTCTGCAAACAGTATGATAGTGTGTGCATGTTTGTGTGTGCGAATGCAGATGCGTGTGTGTGTGCATGCATGACTCTCTGTATTTTTTTCTTTTCGATCAAGAAGGATGCTAGATGGGGGCTTTGTGAGGGGCACCAATTGATCTAGGCACAGCTCTGTTAAATCCTAACCTAGATTAACACTGCATCATGTTTTGAATTCCTAAATGTCAATTCATTTACAAAGAGTTTTTTACATGATTAAAGAAACTTCACATTCAAATTAAGCAATGTAATGGACCACACAAGATCACATTTTCATTGTTAATACAGGATGTTTGGATGCATTTATTGTTTATTAGACATAAAAAATACCAAGTACATCCCACACCTTTCAACTGTACAGATTTTTTTCAGAAAGTCCAGATTTTTATCTCATATTTTGGGTCTGGTGGTGCTGCGGTAGCATTGTCGCCTCATAGTACGACATTGTCCTGCTCGATTCTCAGCTAGAACGCCTTCTGTGTAGAGACATGCGTGAATGGGCGTACCTTCATTGAAGGTTGTGCATCAGGGCCGGCAACTCAGCACGTAAAAATCTACTGCCAATCATTAGTGGACCGGAGTTCCACTGTGGTGACCACTAACCGGGAAAAGCCGAAAGACACAACAATTTTGGGTCAATTTCTCATAAAATGTTGGTTTCCTGGCAAATCATTGACAAATTATTAAGGGTTGAAGTCAGAAAATAATGCTTATAAAAAAATATTGTTCTGTCAATTTTCTAAGTTTGTAAGAGCAGTATTTAAAAAGTGTCCCTATTTTGGAGCCTTTGTCTTCCCATTATTTACAGCTTTGTCCAGATTTCATGCTCTAAGAGGTTGAGAGGTATGTATGTCACTTGTTTGTTATGGAATGGCTTACTTCAAGTGACTGCCAGTTTATCTACAAGGCTAAGGAAACAAGTCACATATAAAGTGAGCCTATCACTTCAGGAGTTCGATTTCTACAACTTTCAGTAACATCTTATGAATTTTAGACCATATTACTAAACTGGATCGAAATTCATAAGTCACATTTGAAGACAATGTTGTTGATGTTTCCCTTTTAACAAATCAAGAAATATGTACTTTTGATTTTTGCCATGTTGTATTTGCAGAAGAACTCAGGCAGCACATAAAGTTAAATTAGTGTTGACCTTTCTTATGAGAGAGTGAAGCAGACTTAAAAGCATACACTGACCCAGGCAAGCTTTTACAAATAAGGTGGTCTCATTCTCAAGGGGAAAATAGCTTTTTTCAAACCTACTAGCTGGATATAAGCATATATTCCGTTTGCCTTGAGGAAGGGTTAGGTCTTGAATTGTCACACTGGGTGACCTCTAATCAGGACACCTGTGACCTAATGGGATACAAAATTTGGCCAATGAGGATATGCAAAAAATAAACTTATTTTACATATAAATTCAGATGAGGCACACACACTGAAAAAAATAGCTTGGAAGCCAACTAGTGAAACAAATGAACTGAAAATAAATGTTTTAATTCAGGTTACATCTCCTGGATTCAACTGAGAACAAACTATTTGTATGAGCATTAACTCTAATAATGCATTTCACAGACACTAATGAAATCTGAGTTCTGCATGTATACACAACAAATAAGAAAAGTAAATAAATAATACTATAAAAATGCCACCACTAGAATCCCAAACACAGCGTATTACAATAAGTATGTTACTGTAGGCATATAAAGAAAAACAAAAAGAAATTAAGTTAACAGCCAGACAGTGTTAGCAAAAAGTAAATTTAAACAGAGTTATGGATAGGTTATCTAGCATCCTGTGCAGTTTACTAAACTGGCACCCTCTTCAGCTTACAGATGAGGAGCCAAAAAGGCATTCTTCAAGGCAAGGTATTCTCCAAGAAAAAAGTTCAGTTATTACTGTATCATGCTGCATGTTTCATTTTGTAGCCAGTTGTTTTGTGCTTTAGCTGTGACCAAATTGCAGTATCAACATTCATTTAGGAAGACTCATTTCCTCATAAATCAGTACTATTGATACTGGATTCATGCACCATCAGCAGCTGCAGATCATGCCACCCTAATAGCTTGCACCCAGTCCTCCAGAGCTGATGACTTCAAAAACATGGACTACAGAAAAGAGCTATGCTTCATCCCTGCTGCAGTTCGTTACACTCACATACCACACACACACACACACACACACACACACACACACACACACACACACACACCAAATCATTTTAAATGCCCACAATGTAATATCATGGCTGCTTAAATGACTTCTAACACTGCACTTGCACACAGCTGCCCAAGTGTCACTGACTTATTTGGGTACTTACGTATTATCGCAACCACATTTTCGCAGTTGCGTTAATACTTATGTTGGCCTGAAAAGGAGTGTGGGAAGTAGCATAAGATGTAATTCAACATCTGTATTAACAGCAAGAAAGTTTGTTGGACTTACATTCAGGAAGTTAAATAACCGTGAAAGTTACACACGCACTGTTCAATTGGATCGGCTGCTGTTGTACTGTTCAAAGGATTACTTGAAGTCTGAATTGTTTTTAATTGGCTGAGTTGCTGTCCTTGGCTAAAACTATTTCATGTGCAATGAGTTACATTATCGTGTATTACCATTTGAACTGAACAGCTGCTATTTTATGAAAATATACTTGGATTTCCATATGCCTTCCGCCTCTCTTCTGCTTCCGTACCTCTACTAATTTTCTGGGTTCTGACTGAGCCCTACTGGCAATTTCATTTCTATCCCTCTTCCCACTCACATTACTGCTACTCATGTCAGTGTAATGTAAAATGGACATTATATTTTTTAACATTAGGTTTGACCTTCACACCATGGAAACATATAATATTGTTTGGTATATCAGCAAGCAAGCATTTCAAGGACCCCACCCCCCAACTGTAAACCAGGTCAGAAATTCTACTGTACTTTATAGTTCTTAGCAGCTTCTTTTCCTTGACTGTACCTAAATGTTATTTAAGATTTCGGTACTTAAGTATTATCGCAATGGAAGTAAAGCTATGTAACATTGTACTGGACAAAAATTTTGTGCTGATTTCAGCCTTGAATTTAAATGAGAGAAAATGTTTTCAAGCAGCGATATCTACCAGCTTACAAATGTGGTTGCGATAATACGTAAGTACCCTTATTTGGATTGATCAGTCTGTTCTACAGTGCTAACCATGTTCTCTAACAATTTATACCTGGCCTTCATCAGTGCTAACCATGCTCCCTAACAACTTGTACCTATTCTTCTGCAGTGCTAACCATGCCTCCTAACAGCTTGCACCTGGTCTTCACCAGTGCTAACCATGCTCCTAAACTTGCACCTGGCCTTCTAGAGTGTTAACCATGCTCCCTAAAAACTTGCACCTGGCCCTCTACAGTGCTAAGCATGCCTTGTAGCAATTCACACCTTAACTTCTAGAATGATAACCATGCCTTCTAACAATGTGCACTTAGACTTCTACAGTGACAGTCATGCCCCCTTAACAACTTGCACGTGGGGCAGCTGTACCGCTTTGTCCCATTCTATCTACGGTACTGTTGACACTAAAATCCAACACTGCTTCTTCTTAGTGGTGAAGCTATTTAGTTAAACCTTACTTCACAGGCCTTGAAAATACTTTAAAGTATTATACATACCGCAATAGTATTATCTTATTTTACAAAAGTAGAAGAATGACTAACTGTACAAAATATATTGCTGCCTAGCTCAAACATAGAATAGAATAAAATAACATAAGCATACTCCATTCCATATGAGCAGATGCCTACAGAGATATCTAGGCCTGTTCTTTTAAAGTCTTCCTTTTCTTGAGGGGCGTGGACGTTTTGTTTGTGGAAGTTTTTGGAACAATGCTCTATGCCGCTTGTAAGCCTCTCTATGTACAAGTAATTTCTTTCATGACCAAAGATGGATATGAGTATTTTTGCTTCAGTGATACCTTTTAAAGTATATCACAGTCTGTTGGCTGTCTATGTTTTAAAATACTACATAAACTGGTCACCAGTCTCACTAAAGTGACTGTATGAGATCAGGATATAAGATTCTCTTTATAGAGTAATTCTCCCTTGTGATTCCTTTGCATTACATGCTTGTTTTTCAGCTTGTGTCCCTACAGTGTAGATTGTTGTGGGATACTTTACAAGATATCATTTTCAAAGGCTGTGTCCTACCAACGTACAAGTTGGTTTTAATAAATTCTTGTAGCTCTGCCCATGATAGCATAGCTCTCATTTTTGTACTCTTTGTTTGGATCACAGGCTTCCTCAAGTCTGCTTCAGAAGTCTGTGAGTTTATGTTATTTATTTATTTATTTATTTATCTATCTATCTTTGTTTACCAGGAAAGTCTAACTAGGATCAGCAGAGGCATGGGAAGAAAAGCTCTACATTTAACACCAGTTTTCACATATATATAAAATGCAGTTATATGATATCAGAAGGAATACAAAATTTCAGGTAAGTTTACATACACAAGAGAAAAATCTTTACAATAGCTTATAAACATCATTTGGAAACAGCGTAATGTACATATCTTGCATTGATATGTACAGTGATGATTATTTATAAGAAATAGACACACCTGGGGATTCAAAATACTCCATGTGGGCTTTGTGTGAAGCTTACACAGAGTTTACATGTGTGCGTAGTAAGCAGCAGCAGTAATGACATATTCATGCCACGCACTACATTTAAATGTAAGAAAGCACAATTTCATGGCTAGCAATGGTGTTGCCGACAAGGAAAACAGGTAAAGCAACACAGATAGCAGCAAACATGTAGACCAGTTTACCTACGGGCGAACTAGGTATACAGGATTGTGAGGAATGCTACAATGATTACCAAGTTTAATAATATAGCAATGTACATTGTCCAAATGCATTACAGGGCAGTGTATACAGTACAGAGTATTGTGGAATCCCATTTCAGGCATTCTGTGCAAAACTACATGGATTGTACATGGACTGCCATTTAAAATAAACAATCAGGGGAAATCTGTATATTGCATAGGGACACACAGATGAATTTTAGGAATGAACACAGGGAAAGGACAGGTTAAACATCATAAAGTACAGCAGAGGAGGGCATGTAAATGGAAGACAGTTGTAGCAGGAGCACTAATCACATACTTATATGGTACAGTATGGACTGCACAGTGTAAATGTATATTATGTGACTGTCACACGAGAAGACAAAAATGGAGAAGATGTCTTTGTAATATGAGCATCCTGCCATGTACAATGGAGAGGACATATATCAGGGATGTTATCTACAACAGGGGTTAGCTGCATATTATGAAGCTGTGCAAAATTAGTTGTCTGAATATGACTTTAATGTCAGCAGAGGTCTCCAATAAGTGGGACACATAATTAAAAGCTCATGGACAACAATAAATTGAAGCATGCACAATCATGGCGGATATTGCAATAACACCACCAGTAATCTCATGTCTCTGACATAACGCACATGATTGTAAGTGATCATAGATGTTTATGCAGTAACACACTTGTACAACTATTATGAGATGTCATCAGTTTGTGAGGGTAATCAAGCTGACCGTCCTGGCACTGTAACATCTGCTGGAGGTATTAGGAGGGACCCTGCTGTACCTGTATGTGACATTGTGAACAATCCAGGCTAGTTGACAGATGTGCATGGCACATATATGGCATGATTAATGTTGTAAAACAGATATGTATGTACTGTGTGTATAACTTACTAAGCAATCTACAACAGGCCCTAGTAGACCAACTTACCATCCTCTGTCACCATAGCCTGAGAACTGGCTTGGTTTCAGCAGAGTAGAAAACAGCAGCAGTAATCTCCTTAAGCAATGGTGGGCCATCAACCAACCCTGGGAAATATGAAACTATAAGTCTGATCAGTCTCATCTGCAAGGCCATGGAAAGAATCATCATGGAACTTATCAACAAGGATATAGATGACCTTCAAACTCTAGACCCAACCCAATTTGGCTTCATTAAGGGTAGCTTGTGCTTATTAAACATAGTAGACTTCTTTGACAAAGTCACCAAAGGGCTGGATGAAGGTAAGACAGTGCATACCAACTATGTTGATCTCACCAATGGTTTTGACACAATCCATCACTCAAGTATCATTGAGAAACTCTCCCATCTGGGGATTAACTCTTACAGTGGTAGATGGTTAGCCAGTTGACTCACTGACAGAACACAGAACACTTACTGTGAAAGTTGGTGAATCAATCTCTACCAGTAGAGCCATCACTAGTGGTGTACTACAAGGATCTGTGCTGGGACCTTTACTGTTTCGAATCTATTTCTTGGAAGTCCAGACTAAACTATACAGCCTTTGGTTTACAAAGTTTGTCAATGACTGCATATTGGGTGTAATCATTGAGTCCACCAATGATGTTTATATATTACAGGAGGGGCTAACACAGACAAATGACTGGTGGCAAAGCCACATGGTCTACAAAGAAAAGCAAAAATGTGTCATTATATTTGCTTTCTGTAAAGTGGAATTACTGTTAATTACAACATTGACTACACTCCGCTAAGGTCAAACCCAGTGGTGCAAGACCTGGGGACACAGGTAGATAGAAATCTGAACTTCGACTACCAAGTTTCCACAGTTGTAAGGAAAGCCTTCTATGTTGTGCGCCTCATAAGTCAGGTCATCATATCCAGGTGTGAGGATGTTATAACACAACTGTACTCAAACCTCATCAGAACACTAATAGAGTACAATGCTCCATTTTGCATGTACCTTACCAGACACCTGCAGCAACTGGAGAGACCACAGGGGTTTCTCAACAAGAAAATACAAAGCCTATAAACCATGCCATGATCTACATGGATAGACTGGAAGTCCTTTCACTGTACTCTGTATCATATATGATAAGGTGACTTGTGCCCGGCCTACAGACCAGTCTCTGACCCTGTCCTGATGAAAATGCTTCATGTCTGCAAATATAATGGCACAAGAGTCACTCCTTCTGGGGATCTTAACCTAGTCTGTGACATTAACAGAACAAACTTGAGAGACAGCTATAACTTATGACATCAGCAGAGACTGTTAACAGGAAGATGGTAATAGCAGTGTCCAACATATTGATGTAGAATGCTCTCTGTAATGTCAAGCCAGTGCACATACATGCACACACACACACACACACACACACACACACACACACACACACACACACACACACAAACCCACATACCAGTTGACTGCAGTGAAAACAGATCCCCTACCTATCTTACAACACTGACTAGACACCAGACACCTCTGTATTTAACACAAGAGCCAACAGCAGAAGTCTGGCTTGAAACGTGTTGAACAACACTTTATAAGTGATGACATCCGCAGAGTCTTTTGACAGGAAGATGGCAATAGTAGTGTCTGACATGCTGGTATAAAACGCTTTGTCTAATGTCAAGCAAGTGCACAAGCACACATGCACCAGTTGACTGCAGTGAGAACAGAATCCCTACCTAAGTACACAAACTAGAAAACTTAGTACTTTACACAAGTGCCACAGCACAAGTCTGACTTTTTATTGGCTGCAGGACAACTATTAGTGGATGACATCATTAATGGATGTTGTAGAGAAGATGTTGGGAGGCCTGCACAAAATGGATGTGTAGGCATGTCCAACTGAGAAACTATCAGTACTCCATGAGACTGTAGTGGTGACTGCAAGATACTCAGTTATGCTCTACTGACTTAACACACACACACACACACACACACACACACACACACACACACACACACACACACACACACACACACAAACACACATTGACTGTAGTGATATTGGATCTTCCTACCTATCTAAGTACATGGACTAGAGAACTCAGTAGTTTATGCAAGCACCACAGCACAAGTCTGACATTTAAAAGGCTACAGGTCGATTTATAGTGGATGACATTAACAGTGCATGTTGGAAGGCCTCAAGAAATTGATGTATAGGCATGTGCAACTGCATTAGAACCCAATGCTATGTATACGGAAGACCTACGCTTACACCTATTGCCACAGGAATATTGAAATAACACTTGAATAGTTTCCTGTTCATTACTATAAACTGAAATGGAAAAAAAGTAAACGTATATTAAACTTCCTGTATTAGAAACCAGGACCATCTACATTACAACCCTACACTTACAGCTGCTGCCTCAGGAATAGGTAAATAACAGTTGCAGATTTCCCTTTTCATTATTAACGTCTGTATGTTAACCGCCACACAACATCACTAAGTGGTGTTGTGAGATAGAAAGCAAAAAATGCAACAATGTATCCTTTTTGATACTTAAAATGTTTTTGTCCTTGGTTTCAGCAGAGTAGAAAAAAGCAGCTGTCTGCTTCCTGTGTGGGCCACTAGTCCAGGTGTATCACAGAAACAAGATAAGCAAAGCTAATCTTGTTTTAGCCTTGTGATCAGTGTTTATTAGGTTTCATCCTTCAAAGACAAAGGTAGGACTTGAACCCTGTTCTACTAATAGTATATGCTGTGTGGATCAATGTGTTTATCAGATGTGTTACACACACAAGGAATTCACAGGTGTAGTTGATGTATTGGTCATCAAAGAAGTACTTTACATGACATTTATTGTGCTTCTCCATTTCCACTGTTTGAGATAAGCTGAGCACCACACAAATGCTAGCATGAAGAAAGAAGGAAAATTAGAAAAAGGAAAAAAACAAATTTATTAAATAAACAACGCTACAAAATTTATGTTGGCACACATAAAATATTTTTACACAGGTCTGGATTTGAACTCTCGCTCCAATTAACCTTCAAACCACAGGAATGGTGTCTTATCCCTCTTTGGAACAGAAACAGCTTTGTAGCACAGAATGAAAATTATTGCCCGTACAAGAAACTGCAATATTATTTATTTATTTATTTATTTATTTATTTATTTATTTGCATTTGTTAATTGGGAAGGTCAAGTAAGCTGTAGTGAGCCAATTTTCAGTAGATGCCCCGGGAGAAAAGCTCCACATTAACAATCATATACTATAGCTCAACATGAACAATAACCTATAATAGAAGAGTTACAGTTGAGTACATAAAGTATGAGCGACAATTGAATGAGCAAAGTAAATAATTAGGGTACAATATTTGAGCTCAGTATGAGATATATAGTAGTGTTCACAACTAAAGTGTCACAATTAGGATAAATAAGTTAATCATATCAGTGACTTAAGTTCTGGCAACATGGTATGAATATAAACACATCATCATCCACAGTATTAACAAAACCGATGAAAGTTGTACACTTCTGAGTTGTTTGTACATTTATTAATTTCAGATTTAGTGCAATGAGTGATTACACAATCATTTATGACTATTGCTTGCAGAAATGCAGCTCTGTCATATCTCTCTGTGTATGTTGCTCATTATTGTCTTATCTGACCAGTAATCTGAGACATGCAGTCTGTAAGGCATTTTGCATCATTATCCATAAATTGTGTGAGGATATTAAATAGCAATAATATACAGTTTTCAACAAATGCACGGGAGGTTGGATATTACTGAACAGAAACTGTGAAATGTGTGCTGCTTACTTGCATTTAAAACCTTGATACAATTACTTCTACACTTTGTAAGTCTAACCTGGCTGACACACCCACTGGAGGTAAGGGAGTCTGAATTGTTGTTGTGTTTTTGTTGCCCCTACCAGTAATAATTCACAGTTGGAATACATTAGCAACAAACACTGAAGGTGCATGCATTATATTTACATCTGCTCCACAGAGCCAAGAATTTGGGATTCAACAATTCTAATGAGTTCATGCCTCATTGACATCTTCACCATTCTTCCAGCCTTGAATCTACATTATAAAAAGGGAACTGTGTAGCTAGAGAACCTGAGGGTGAGAAGAGTTGTGTATGTGGGATAACAAAGAAGAAAAATTGCTATAATTTGGGTTTATCTGTACAGATGACTACTTGGATCTTAATAAGGTATGATTACATTTTTAGTTGTATACTGGATATGCTGAGATTAAATTAGAAACATTTTTATATATGCATCAGCAAATTCTACTTTTGTCTGTATGTACTTCTTAGAAGTTTGCTGAGATGGCATAGACATTTTTGTCACGGCATTTTACTTTCTCATATGCAAAACATTATTAACTTTCATCACAAGTGCTAATGTTACAACTATCTCTCTTTACATTATTCTATTGTTATTTCATTGAAATGGAAATGTCCTATATTGTCAATGATACAGGGGTGTTGCCTTCTAGGATGGCCCATAGATACCTCTAGTGAAATGCTAGCCAGAGGTAGAGGTGACTGTCAATTCCATAAAATTAAATGGTCCATGGTAAATGTGTACACATGTTTTGGGACAGTTTATTTGATAACACTTATAGCAGTTCACTGATGTTTTATTCCTTTTTTGTTTGTTAGCAAATATGTCATTTGCCTGTTATTTTGAGTGTGGGGGAGCCAAGTTCCATTTCTGTGTTGTCACAAACAAAATTGCTTTTACAGAGGTTTGCTTTGCTATTCTTACTCTACTTGTTTTTGATCCAACCTTGCTTTCTGTGTGACTGTAATATGTTACAACCATATCAATCCTTTTTTATATTTGAATATGTTGACTGTTTTTTTGTTTCTCTAGTGGGTAATACTGAAAAGCTACTTTAATGTGTAATATCTAAGCAGGACTTTTATTTATGTGATACCTATGTGTATTATCCTTCATTTGTATTTTATGTCACCTAGGACTATAGCACCCAGGCATGTCAACCCCCGCAACCCCCCCTTCAGTGACCCTGAGAATGAAATCATTGTGGAAGCATTTAGCCAACATGGTGCCTTTCTGCTTGAGAGATAACATGAGAATATGTCAGGAAGAATGCAAATTTGTCAGCAGATAGTGGCTGATATAAATGCCATTGGTGGCCAGAGCAGGACATATGATCAGGTGTGTCATAGGGCCACTGACATAATTTCATTGGCCCAGAGGAGAGCAGTTGCAGTGGCCTATGGACTGATGGATACCATGGGGCCTGCTACAGAGCCACCACTGACACCAAATGAAGAGTTTCTGTCCAGTGTCAGGGATCCACAGAGTTCAGTGGAAAATGTACAAAAGCATATGATTGATGTTGGTGCTGCTGTCTCAGGGAGGACAAGTATGTCCCAGAATGAGTTTCATGGTAAGCTTACCTACCTCAATTGTTAAATATTTCTTGTATAGTAAAATATACTGACAACAATACTTAAGTTTTGTTTAACATAATTTTTTTTGGGGGGGTAGTTATAGATTGATACAGTTAACAACACATTCTAGTTGATTACACATGGGCTTGAAGTGGATGTGTCATCCAAGTTTTTGTTAAAAGTATCATTAATGGACATATAAAGGGCCAAATGTTTTAACCACCTGTGTTAATGTTAATTGTGATGATGATGTTCTTACCTTTTGTTTAACTTCTGCCAGGACCATCCTCTCTAGGAGTTCTGGAGTCACCTGCACATGGTAAGCCAAAAATGTTTTATGTCAGTACTGATAAGCAGTTCACAAAAATATTTATTTTATCCATATGTGTGACATGGGTGTCAGAACTGTTGTGTGTATTGCTGTACTGTCTGTAATAGTGACATTTGTTAGCATATACTGGACTATGGTGGTGTAGGTATTGCTTTCTTTCCTGTGTTTGTTGCTTATTATCACAGGTGATCCTGACAGTGGAAGTGTTGGACTCGTACCACCTGATGTGAGAGTATAATCAGACTCTGATGATGATGGTGGGCAAATATAGGCCCAGTCAATGGGTACAGAGGTTGAATCTGACACTGAAGTTGACATTCAGCTTTCCCCTGTAATTCCTTGGACACAGACAATAGAACTACACCAACCCATTCCAGTCAGCCTCCAGATATTGGGCAGGTAGAATGCGAGACACTTGATCAGGGTAGTGTGGGGAATGCTGCATCAATGCCTGTTGACTCTGGCCGTAGCTAAAGTGTGGGTGAGGTGACATGCAAGAGAGTTGTTAGGGATGCTTGGGGGAGGCCTGTTCTCCATCCTCCACCTGATCCAGGTGTGTCTTCCTGTGCCACTTGACGTATGTTTAGGGACATCATAGAGGTGCAGGCATATTTCAATAGGTCCTCCTAAGAAATGCTTAGGGTTGTAGATATGGCACAGGCTGACAAGTGTGATTGCTTCCACCATTCTTCCAATTCAAGGGATTGGATGAATGACAAGTTGGAACAGGTGGTGTTTGTGATGGAATATCTGCTTTGAGACAGACAGCATCCACATGGACATAGGTTGTCCACATCATCTGATGTTAGTCAATGTGTCCATGCCTGATGATGGTCCCATGGTGGCACTACTTCCAATGCTCTGTCAGTGGTTGAGGTGTCCACACCTAGAAGTGGCAGGCCATGGGGTTGTGGTCCTGGTCATCATTGTGAGGAAAGCTCATCCAGCAGACATCAGTCACATTCAGGTAGCAGCAGTGCATCTGACTGTGACCATGGACATGCCACTCACACACCAATTTCACCTGGAGGCCCATACAGACATGCACACTACAGTTACATGGTTCAGCTCTGAGGCTTAAAGCTCATTCTGTCTCAGTGGCCATTTGTTTCTTTATCCAAATGTCTACCTCTTTCTTTTTCTTACTCACACAAACTCACTAACTTTTTGTGCCAGCCTAAGCTTCCTGCCCCCCCCCCCACACACACACACACACTCACACAACACCCTGTGCAAGTGATGATAACTGTGCCATATCTTTGTTTTCTATCTTCTGGATTCAAGAATACATAAGCTTTGTGCCTGATGCTTGGGGTGCATAGCTGACTTAGTGCTTAGAATATCTGTGTCTGTGATGTTGTTTTGCTAATTGTACTGCTTTCTTACAGGTTTTTATAATGTGTACATGCCTCCCACACTCTTACAGCAAAAAGGTGGACCAAGCCATAAAAAAGTGGAACAAAAGCTGAGCAATAAGGAGACTTTTTAAATATTTTGGTCTTATAAAATTAGAGACAGTTGATAGAATCAAATGGGTCTATGTTCAGACATTGAATGGAAAAATTGCCAAATGGCATTACATCAAAAATGCCATTCAGTGAAACTCCTCAACCACCCCCTCACATCCACCCCCAGCTAATTATATATGCCAACTCTGAGATCGCACTATAGTGGTGAAAGAGCAAATTTGCTGATCCTTACCATAATGCGATCTTACTCAAATGGCTGAATGAACAGCATGTTCAATGCTTTTTCCATTTAATGGCTGAACATAGACCCAATCAAACAGTTTTTGCATCAGTATTTTTAATATTTTTGGGGGGGTATGAAGTCTCTAACTGAAATGTGTGTCATTAATTTCTAACTTCTGTCCTTAATGACTTTTCAGTACAAAAATATGAGGGCAAACAGAATATTCTATGACCATCAATACTACTGAGAGGTATGAATGTGTGAATCTTTGATGCCTGAGGCCAATTACTTGATAGATGACACAGGTATTCACTTAACTCACTGCTGTGACATTTTGAAGTAATTACTGTAAAAATCAACCACCTTTACTTACACACATTATCATGTAACAGTATTCAAGGTTAAGCCATTAATTTGTATTGTTACATATGTTTTGTTCCATTCCATATTCAAAACTTAACTTGTAAATGTGGCAGTTGCTAAAGTTTTAGTTCAGGGTTGACTGTGTCTGATGCTATTAGTACACAGCCATTACTTGGGTAGATAAAGGCTGTGAGCATTGCCTGGCATCAATTGTACTGTATGTATGTGAGTAGGATGAAGGTTTTACCCCCTTAGCTGGTGAATGAATGTGCTATGCATTGCCTCTTAGCCAGTGCAAGGCATACTGAGCATGCCTACATCTGTTTACACCCACAGCAGCTGCTGGTCTCCCTCTGACTCGTCACCTGTGTATGGCTGAGGTGACCTTGCAAGTGGTAGTGGGATGTTTGTCCCTTCCCCTTACTGATCCTGATGAAGCTGTTTTCTCAGGATGATATTGTGAAGCATGGAACTGATGGTGAAGATTTCAGTACATGTACATGGAATGTACTGCAGGGCTCCCCCAGATGTATCTAGGCACCAGAACCACAACTTCAGCAGCCCAAACACATGCTTTATGATATTTCTGGTTTGAACATGTGCCTCATTATGGCATTCTTCAGTGAGTGTGTGTGTATTTCTGATGGGCATCATCAGCCATGGTTGCAGTGCATAACCTTCATCCCCCTGTAAATGAACCTGTGGGATATCACCCTTAGTGAACTTCTGATACAGTTGGAAGTTGTGTCAGAGTGTGACTTGTGGTAACTGCTTGGGTTGCTAGCACACACATTCAAGATTATTCCCTTAGTGTTACACACAACTTGGCAGTTAAGGGAGTGGAATCCCTTTCTATTTATGTAGACCCTTCCCTGTTCCATGGGTGATGCTTTGATTTCTCTATGTGTGCAGTCTATGGCACCCAGTACTTCAGGGTAGTGGGCTACAGGGTAGAACTCCTGCATATCTGTGGATCTGTCCGCAGGTATACTGGGACAATATATGTGGTCACTGGCATGTTGGAGCATAGCATTTGGAAATTGATGGAGGATCCTGGATACCAATGCCTGTGACACCCCAAGCATATCCGCTGTTAGTCTGTGAAAGGTTCTTGTAGCTAAAATTCAAGTTATACATACTTGTGTCTCCACTGGAACTGGTTCCTTCTGTTTGCCCTTGGTCTGCGTAGAGGGCAACAGAGGTTGCAGAGGTCCTGTAGTGTGTCTCTATCCACCCTGTAGCACTCTACAATTTCCACCTCATGTAGATTGTGATAAGTTAAGCGGGGTCTGAAAATTCCATTTAAACGGGGTCTGAAAACTCTTCTCATTCTTGGCCGTAGTTTATTAGTAGCAGCAGCAGCAGCATAGACTTCAGCCTGTTGCACATACACATGAATTAAGACAACAGAAGCCCCTAATGTTCTTTCTGTGTAGACTCCTTTCTGTGGCTGTATTCCAATAGATTTTGGAATACTCAGAGATAACCAGCACTGAGTCTATGAGGTTGTTTTATAGCTTGTTGAATAGCTCCTCCACCTTGGATTGATTGATTAGCATACAATTCAGCAGTTTATGCTATAATTAGCATACCACGGTGTTTGCTGTGTTTGTGCGGCTCTACACACCATGTAGAGCCAATTACTGAATACAAAACAGTGCGCTACTGTGTAAGTGTTGCGCCATGATGCACACACCATTATAGCAGCTCATGTAGGCTTTATTGAATCTGCACCACAAGCTTGTATATAGCAGAGAGAAAGATAGATGTAACATTTCAAAAGATACTGTAATATTACCTACAATTAAAAGAGAAGAGGCAGCTTAATGACGGAAATATTAGAAAGTGGGAAGGTGGTTGATAATTTTATGTAGTATATGTTAGTAGTAGAGCAACAATGACTGTATCATTAAATTTAAGATTGAGAAGTAAAGCAATTAGGAAAATGAAAATGGTTTGGGCTGCTTGGACAGTAAAACAGTATTAGTTTTGGATAGATGAGAAGAGAGTGATGAAATTGTGATGGAAGCAGCAAGATAGTTGTTGATCTAATTAGAGAAGAAGGTCTTGCCGTTTAGAGCCTGTGATTGACATAATTAATGTAAATAAAGTTTAAATGATTTATCTGGGACTAAAGTACCAGATACATTTTTTTGCATAAAATGTATTGCCTTTTGAACAAAAGTTCTGTTAACAGAAGTGTGACAATACTTAGCAAAGTTCCTGTAAATCCACCAGTCTAGTGTATGACCTTTTTCTTCTTTTTCAATTTCACCCTTCTGTTGCTTAACATTTTTATGGCTTTCTGTATGTTTTTTTTCAGAAAAGTAACCTTCTTAGCCAGTAGCAGTGCTATTGTGTCTTACTGTAATGTGGTTGCCAGGGCAGAACATAAAATAGATTTTTTATATGTGAGAATCCATTTAACAGTAGTTTCAAAGCAGAGTTTTCTGCTGTCTGACATGATGATATCACACTGTGTAAGATCCAGAATAGATGCTTTTTTGTTTTCTTTCAACATATATGCCACAAACGAGTCAGAGACAGACCTCTCAACCTCTTAGAGCAAGAAATATGGATAAAGCCATAAATAAGTGGGATAAATACCCAAAAATAGGGACACTTTTTAAATATTGCTCTTACAAACTTTGAACATTGATAGAATAACAAAATTTGCATTCGCATGAATTTTATGAAGGGTATAAAGTCCATAACTCAAATGTCTATCATTATTTTTTACTTCAATCCTTAATGATTTGCCACTAATTTTCCAGAAAACCACCATTTTATGAAAACTACATTAAAAATATGAGGTAAAAATCTGCACATTCTGTGAAAAATCTGTATAGTTGAGAGGTATGGGAGAAATAAACTTATATGCAGTCTATATTCATCTGCTGTAACAGATTCTAAGTCTAAAGCAATCAATAAATAACCATAAGATTTTTTCAGCCATCTTCGTCAGCTTCCAAAATAATTTTGTTTGGCTGGGGTATATCTGGCTAGCCAGTGTTACAATTTGCAGTTTGTCCCTTGGATTTTTACAAAGGTCATGCATTTAGCATTTAGGGTTATTGTTCTACTTTCTTCAACTTGACACAGTATATCCTGGACAATTAAAAACATTGTCAGCTGCTTCTAATGTCTGTATTTGGGGTGATCATGCTCCAGTTCATTATTCTAACTTGCATAATCCATTAAACCACCTTTAATAAAAAACTTTAATTTGCCTATTGAGGTGGGCGTGGTGTTAAAAGATCATCATCAGTTAAATATGTCAGAGGCCCCTCTATGAAATTTATTTTTCATTTGTTAACCGGGAAATTCTGACTTGGAATGAGACAATTTTCAGCAGAGACCCAGGGAGAAACACTCCAGATGCATGTCTTTGTAACGTGGGAGGAAACCCACATAAATGCAGGGAGGATATACAGACTCCACACAGAAGGCGCCCCAGTCAAGAACTGAACCAGAGAACTTCATGTTGTAAGGTGACAATGCTACAGCTGCACCACTGCGAAATTAATCTGGAGAAACATTATCTGCATTTCATTCTAAAGATACTGCCTGCATGTGTAATACTCTACAATCACATCTAGTTTGTTAAACAGCATGCTACTGGTGAGTTTCTACAGCTCTTTTATGAAAACACTCTTACCAGTATTATAGGTCCCTGTTACTTAAACATACACAGGTACTGCAGCTTAATATCCATTCTCAGTACTCATATGACTGAGTTTTGAAGCACCATTTTAAAAGCTTCTTCTTATAAGCCACTCTGTGTGTCTTATAGTGTCTTTGCTTCCAGTGCCCACTGAGATTTATTTTGTTCCATCCCAAGCTGACTCAATGTGATTAAAGTAACTACCCTCATTTTTGTGTAATCAAACAGCAGACCTAGGATTCAGGAAAAGGGCTCATAGTTCATAGTGCATTGTATTGACAGAGCACCCCCAACACTCACATACAAAAGCACACATTCAGATACTCATGCACACGCAGACATACATATGCAGACAGAAGTACACAAACATATACAAATATACATGCATACATCTGTCATGAAAGGAGATACTGCCAGCCCAGCTATCTGCAATTTTGTAAATAATTATATGTCATTTGTGAATATCAACATGATTCATATAAGATGTTTGTGTTGCAAATGTATTAGAGCTGTATGTCATATAAAATGGTTTGTACAGATGTGTGCTGAAGAGATATTTTACAAAGTGCTGTTTGAAATGTATCCAAATAGTACCCTACTCAAATAGAACAGAAATGTGCATGCACTATTGTAACTGTTTAAATCTATATATTTTAATAGAGGAAACTGGAATACAGGAGGTTAAAATATAAAAAATGCTACTGCTCAGTTAAGGTCGACAAAATACACAAATATACAAATAAAAATAAAAAATATAAAGCCAACCAACACAGCTGTAAAATAAAAGATTTAATGTACAAAGTTAGAACTTTCAGAGCAAAACTGCTGCTTCATCAGACTTACAATAAAAACAGTCAAGAAAAAACATTTATATATAGATCACATGACATATCTTTTTAGTGAGGTAATTTTGGTAATTTGGAACATGCAGGAGATATCAAGAAAGGCAAACAAACTAATGCACTGTCCAAGCATGTCACTGAAAATGGAAGTGAACATAAATTTAAGTTTGCTGTTCTGGAAGTGCTATGTGAAAGTTTGAGGTTTGGTGATTTAGTGAATTTGACAGAATGTGCAGAACTAAGATGGAGAAAATTACCTCACTGAACTTTCTAATTAGATATGTCATGTGATCTATATATAAATGTTTTTTCTTAACTGTTTTTATTGTAAGTATGATGAAGCAGCAGTTTTGCTGTGAAAGCTCTAACTTTGTACATTACATCTTTAATTTTACAGCTGTGTTGGTTGGCTTTATATTTTTAGTTTTATTATACAGGAGGTTAACTTGTAAAACTTCAGAAAAATAGCTGGAATTAAATTACTTTATGGCTAGGCCATACAAAATATGTCTTTCAGTTTCAGTGCAGCAAGGAGAAACAATGTCTAAAACCAAGGATTTTTATGTATTGTCTTGGAAGTGATTTCTTGTTTTATGACTTCCACCATTGCCAATGATCTGAGGAAAATCCCTTTTCTAGTTATTTTTATAGGCAGATGCTAAATATTGCTAACTTTCAGCAGTGGGGGGGGGGGGGCTTTACCTGGGATAGAGTCAGATGACAAAAAATGTCATTCTGCAAACTATCCTAGCAGAAATATTTGAGATATTAATTTATGAACTATCTGTGAGAAACAGCATTCTGTATTCTGTTTTTGACCTGACAACAACAGGAACCATTCATCACACATCTGCCTTGCTCTTAAGAGAAAAAAGGTATAGTAATTCTCTTAGATTCAGTCAGGAATATAGTGAAGCATAGTTTAAATGTTTTTCATTATTTATTTGAGACTGTCCTGCAATGTTGTTTTAAATATTTCATGTGATTTTGAACTCTGATGTTACTGTAAATATATATTTAGTATTCCCTTGTTTTTTATTATTTATTATTACATATATTAAATATTTCATTGTGGCTGATCTGTCTAGAGATACTTAAGTTCTGAGAGTACTTACATATTTATTTGGTGACACTGTGGGCCACTCCTAATAGCCTTGCTCTTGGTCAAACTACCATTTGTATTAATAGTAACATTACACAGTAAGATTTAAAGCCCTTTGTTAAGGTTTTAACAAAGTAGATGATAAGCAGTGACTGGTGGCAGTGGAAACTACCTTATAGTCTGGGCAGAAGGAGGCATAGCTAGTAAACATGTGTCATCCTTTCCCAGGTGTGTGTGTGTGTGTGTGTGTGTGTGTGTGTGTGTGTGTGTGTGTGTGTGTGTGTGTGTGTGTGTGTGTGTGTGTGTGTGTGTGTGTGTGTCAGTTAGTTGGGCAGGGACACAAAGCACTGGTTGGACAGAGAGGGTGCTAGAGGTCTTGGCTTGGTCACTCAGCTGAGATCTCAACTCTATAGCTGTGCCAGTGGATAGTCATACTGGGGATCTGGAGAAAGAGGGAGAAACCAGCCCCGGACTGACTGTGGTCTCTGTATGTTCTTAAGGGAAATTTCACTTGGTGTAGAGAGCTGCATTTGAAAATACTGTGTGTGTACCTGCCATCCTCCCAGTGTATGCCCCCCCACTGGTGCCAGTGGTAAGGATTGAGGCTGCTTGATAACTGGTCCAGTGATGGGACATCATATTTATTGGTGGCAGTGATGGGATCACCACATCACATATTGAGATTCAGTGGTGTGGATATGGAACTCCTGTAGCCTGTAAACAGTGGTCACTAAAGAAGATGTTTGCACTTTCAACGCAGCCACACAGTGAACATTCAGAGTTTCATGTCACAATAGTTTTATTTTATTTTTTTCGCTTTGTTAGTCATGGACAGCAGGCAAGGATGTCAGCAGAGGATTATGGCAAGCTGATAAGGAAACAGTTGGCTGAGATGTGCCAAGCCAAAGGATTGGTGCACCCCAAACTGACTAAAGCCGAAATGATTGCAGCCTTAGTCACAGCTGCATCACAGACCAGCAACCAGGAGAGAAACCAGAGAGGTCTTGGGGATGTACAACTCTCAGGAAAATGGACAGTTCAACCTTGCCTCAGAGGACTTCAAAATCCATCTGAAGTTAAAGAGACTTGAACTGGAGGCCAAACGGTTGGAAATAGAATCATCAGAGAGACTGCAGCATTTGGAGGCTGAAGAAAAGGACAAACAGATAGCATTAGAATCAGCAGAGAGACTGAGATGGCTGGAAGCTGAAGAAAATGAGAGGCAGAGGCAACATGAAAAGGAGATATTGACTCTTCGCCAGGGTCATGGAGGTAATTGGGAAGGAAATAACCGAACTCTAGAAGCAACAAAGGTCAATAAATTTCTTCCACAATTTACAGAGGGTGATAATTTTGATAGTTCTATTCATATGTTTGAAAGGGTATGTAAACAGTATAATGTTGACCAAAGGCTCTGGGTACGGTTCCTGATCCCTTCACTCCAAGGTAAAGCTGTAACTACTATTTCTAAATTGACTGATAGTGATTCCTTAAATTATAATACTATTAAAATTGTTTATTAGAGTGTTTTAAGTTAACACCTGAAGCTTACAGAAAAAGGTTTTGTGAGCATAGACACAAGGCAGATGAAAGTGTGTGTGAATATATTGCTGAGTTAAGCACTTATTTTCATAGATGGATGATTCGGTGTCAGGTCACTACTTTTAAAGGGCTGGCAGACATTTTGGTGAGGGAACAAGCCCTTAGCACTTTGTCTGAGGACATGAGAGTCTGGTTAGTGGATAGGGAATGTAATACCACATATGAGTTGGGGAAAAATTCAGATCTATATCTAGCAAGCAGGGCATCACTGCAAAGCAAAAAGGGATACCCAGTGCTACTCATGGGTCTAAGGGAACCCATTGTGGGCAACCCAAACTACCCCAACAAAGTCTTCCAGTAGCAGAGGAAGCCACTAGTTCAGGTGCATGGCTAGGATCAAGGGTTAAATATTTTAAATGTAAACAGTGGGGGCCATGTAGCATATCGATGTCCACTGGGGCAAGATGGGGAACAAAAGTTGGGAGAGCCAGTAAGTGGGAATGACAGAATGCCAGCAGTAAGTTGTCCGGAGACAACAAGGGTGCCAAACTATCACAAGAGGTTATAGCCTATCTTAGTAGATGGAAAACAGAACACTGCTAAGAGAGAGAAAGAGACACAGACTCTGACCTAACCATTGTGAAGACTGCAATGGTTAACAAGGTGCACTACTTGCTTGGGCAGTCTACTCCAGTCAAAGCTTTAGGAGGGACCCCATTTCAAATACCTGTGCTAGGCTTCACCTTGACCAGGAGGGTGGAAAAGGAAGCAAGCAAGTAGGTGTGTTTGAGGATATCCCTACAGATGTCCTGATAGGGAATGATTTTTGGGAATGAAAAACCATGTGTGCATGCAGTTACACACAGTCAGGGTTGGAGACAAGCGTGTGAGTCTGGTAGCCTGGGAGGAACCCAGACAGACTGCACACTTGAAGCCAGGACTGGTGAGGTGGATAATTCAGGGAGAGAGCTACCCTGTAGCAGTGAGACTGAAGGTGAGATACAGCTGCTTGTGGGTACTGATGTTCCCTTGGACATAATGGCAGAGGTGAGTAGTAGTACCCAGGCTGACATTGAGGCACCGTTGTCAGAGGATCCCCAACTTCCTGCAGAAGGGGAGCTGGGAAGGGTTACAAAGAGAGAGTTGAAACAGGCTCAGCTCTCAGACCCTACATTACAAGGCCTGAGGGGGGTAGGCAGTGAGGCACCTGATTGTCAAGGAAAAGGGGAATCTGTATACTGGGACAAAGGGTTACTGTATAGAGAGTGGACCCCCATGGGAAGGCTGGAAGATGAGAGAATACAGCACTCAGTAATGCCCAGAGCCTACCATCTGGCACTTCTAGTCATAGCCCATGACATTCCCTTTGCAGCCATATGGGCATAAAGCATACAAAGAGATGTATTATGCAGAACTTCTTTTGGCCTGGGATTTCCAGGGATGTAACAGTATACTGCAGGACCTGTGAGCAGTGCTAAAAGGAAGGCAAGGCAGGATACAAGGTCAAGGCCCTTTTGATGCCTTTCCTTGTGATTGAGGAGCCATTTCAGAGGGTAGCTATGGATATTGTGGGTCCTCTGAGTACCCCAAGTTCCACAGGGAAGAAGAATATCCTAGTGGTAGTAGATTATGCTACCAGATACCTGGAGGCAGTGGCTCTGTCCTCAACTGAGGCAGAAACGGTGGCAAATGCTTTGTTAGAGATTTTCAGCAGGGTAGGCTTTCCAAAAGAAATACTGAATGACTGAGGTGCCAGTTTCACATCAGACCTGCTAGCTTATCTGGAGAAGCACTGTAGGGTGAAGCACCTAAAGACCACCCCTACCATCCCCAGAGTAATGGTCTGGTAGAGAGGTTAAGCTCTACACCAAAGACCATGCTACAGGCATTTGCAGACCAGTTTAAGAAGGACTGGGACAAATATCTACCCCATCTGTTGTTTGCTTATTGAGGGGTTCCCCAAGAATTCACAGGTTTTTCACCCTTTGTATTGCTGTATGGGCATAGGGTGAGGGGACCTTTGCATTTGATTTATGGTGAGTGGGATGGTGAGTTTGAATCCCATAAGGTGTCTGTTGTGGCATGTCTCCTAAACCTCAGGACAAAGCTCAGGGAAGTAATGGGCTTGGCTCAGGAGAACCTGGCAGAAGCCCAACAGCAGAAAAAGGTCTGGTATGACAGAATGCTCGAGCTAGAGAGTATGCTGGTGGTGCAGCAGGTTATGGTTCTCATTCTTGTCAGACACAACAAGCTGCAGGCAGCTTGACAGGGATCCTTCAAGGTGATAAGGAAGGTCAGTGATGTTAACTACATGGTAGAACTGCTAGGCAGGAGGCAGGGGCACACATACTACCATGTTAATACCATGAAACCTTACAATGATAGGGAGGCCCTGGTGCTAAGTATTTGCAGTAGGAGGCAGTAGGAGTCTGAGAGGGATCTATGGCTACAGGGAGCCAACCATCAAAATCCCAAGTTAATATGGTGGAGCCTAGGGTTGCAGACATATGATAGGACAGTGCAGCACTGTACAGGGGTCAGCAATGCCAAGGCAGCTGGAATCTCAAGACTGGGAATGAGGTAATGTAGTCCCATATGGGCTCATCCCTCTCAAGCAATGTTTCTCAAGGGTCACTTGAAAACCTAGCTTGAGCCTTCGAGGGGGGAATAAATGTCACAAAAGGAGGTACTGCCAGCCCAGCTATCTGGAATTTTGTACATAATGGTATGTCATTTGTGAATATCAACATGATTCATATAAGATGTTTCTGTTGCAAATGTATTAGAGTTTTATGTCATATAAGATGGTTTGTACAGATGTGTGCTGAAGAGGTATTTTACAAAATGCTGTTTGAAATGTATCCACAGTGTACCCTACTGGAATAGAAATGTTCATATACTATTGTAACTGTTTAAATGCATACATTTTAACAGGGGAAACTGGAATACAGGAGATTAACTTGCAAAACTTCAGAAAAATAACTGAAATTAAATTACTTTACGGCCAGGCCATAAAAAAATGCCGTCTTTCAGTTTTAGTGCAGCAAGGAGAGACATGTCTAAAACTGAGGAGCTTTCTGTATTGACTTGGAAGTGTTTTATTATTTTATGACTTCCACCATTTACCAGAAATCCGAGGAAAAGCCCTTGTCTATGTATTTTCACAGGTGGATGTAATATTTTGCTAGCTTTCAGCAGTGGGAGATTACCTGGGATGGACTCAGATGACAAGAAATTATGTAATTCTGTAAGCTATCCCAGCAGTAATAACTGAGATATTAATTTAAGAACTCTCTGTGAGAGACAGCATTCTGTATTCTGTCTTTCACCTGACAGCAACAGGAACCATTCACATCACATCTGCCTTTCTCTTAAGTAAGTTAACTAGGGTGTAGCAATTCTCTTAGATTCAGTCAGGAATATAGTGAAGCATAGTTTAAATGTTTTTATGTATTTATCTGAGACTGTCCTGCAAGGTTGTTTTAAATATTTCATGTGATTTTTAACTCTGATGTCACTGTAAATATATATTTAGTATTGTCTTATTCTTTTATTATTTATTATTAAATATATTTAAACATTTCATTGTGACTGATCTGTCTAGAGATATTTAAGTTCTGAAAGTACTTGCATAATTATTTGGTGACACTGTGAGCCAGGGGCGGCCCATGCTATTGGACTGCCGGACTGCAGCCCCCCCAGCTGTAAAGAAAAGTAAAGAAATAAAACAATTTAAAATTTGCGGATAAAAAAATGGACTTTTGCGCATGTGCACTAGTCCAGACTGCTGCTGAGACAGTCTGGAGCATGGGCAGACTGTCTCAGCAGCAGTCCGGACTGGGAAACATGTAACATGCAGAGATCCCAGAAGTCTATGCAGTTTATGCAGGAAACAGATCGGACCCGGACTGCAACGTGGGCAGGCAGGGCTGGAGTCTCAGATCTCGCGTGGTGGATGCGCTCCAGTAGTCTTGTTGGGGGATCTTGCGTGGTGGATGTAATGCGTGGGCAGCGGAGCTATGGGTGTCGCTATGGAGTCTGAAAGGATTTGGATTTAATCAAGGGATCTACATGTACTGAAGGGGATTTGGAGTGTCGCCATGGATTCTGAAGGGATGGTGTCGCTCCAGGTAGGTAAGGTGTGTCTGTGTGTGTGTGTGTGTGTGTGTGTGTGTGTGTGTGTGTGTGTGTGTGTGTGTGTGTGTGTGTGTGTGTGTGTAAAACTGCATAGACTGTCGCTGGAAACAGATCGGACCCGGACTGCAACGTTGGGAGGCAGGGCTGGAGTCTCGGATCTCGCATGGTGGATGTGCTCCAGGAGTCTTGTTGAGGGATCTCGCGTGGTGGATGTAATGAGCGGGCAGCGGAGCTATGGGTGTTGCTATGGAGTCTGAAGGGATTTGGATTTAATCAAGGGATCTACATGTACTGAAGGGGATTTGGAGTGTGTCACTCCAGGTAGGTAAGGTGTGTGTGTGTGTGTGTGTGTGTGTGTGTGTGTGTGTGTGTGTGTGTGTGTGTGTGTGTGTGTGTGTGTGTCGCTCCAGGTAGGTAAGGTGTGTGTGTGTGTGTGTGTGTGTGTGTGTGTGTGTGTGTGTGTGTGTGTGTGTGTGTGTGTGTGTGTGTGTGTGTGTGTGTGTGTGTGTGTGTGTGTGTGTGTGTGTGTGTGTGTGTGTGTGTGTGTGTGTGTGTGTCGCTCCAGGTAGGTAAGGTGTGTGTGTGTGTGTGTGTCGCTCCAGGTAGGTAAGGTGTGTGTGTGTGTGTGTGTGTGTGTGTGTGTGTGTGTGTGTGTGTGTGTGTGTGTGTGTGTGCGTGTGTGCGTGTGTGTGTGTGTGTGTGTGTGTGTGTGTGTGTGTGTGTGTGTGTGTGTGTGTGTGTGTGTGTATGAAATGCCCCAGTTGCTACATACTGGTGGCTAGAACAAACTCATGGTGGTGTGGTAGGGAATACCTCAGGCTTAAACCCTGTACCTTGTATGCAGGTGTTAAGGACCTGAATTCCCTACCCACCACCATTTGTAAAAAATTGCAGATTTTTGCCTAATATTTGATCTGATCTGTTCCTCATAATATCTCTGGCTTCTAAATGTTGCAATGCTTGATATTTGATTGTGCAGTGGTAGCATTGTTGCCTCACAGCTGCAGGTTCTCAGGTTTGATTCTTGGCTGGGATGCCTTCTGTGTGGGGTCTGCATCTTCTCTCTGTGTTTGTGTGGGTTTGCTTTTGTGTCCTCCCAGGTTACAAAGACATGTCTGCATTATTTCTTCCTGGGCCTCTGTTGAAAATTGTTTTTTTTGTTCCAAGTCAGACTGTCCTGATTAACAAATGTTAAATAAACTTGACAGGCATTTGAATTTCAGACTTCAGGTTTCTGAATGTTTAATTCCTTACATATTTGATGGTGCAGTGGTAGCATTGTTGCCTCACAGCTATAGGTTTTCTGGTTTGATTCTTGGCTGGGGTGCCTTCTGTGTGTAGTCTGCATCTCATCCCTGTGTTTATGTGTATTTGCTCTGGTGTCCTGCCATTTTACAAAGACATGTGTCTGCAGTATTTCTCCCTGGGCCTCTGCTGAAAATTGTTTTTGTTCCATCAGAAGTAAAATTGACAGGCATTTGAATTTCAGACTTCATATTATTCAGAAAATACATAGTAACACAACCTTTTATTCTAACACAACCTTTTATTCTAGCAATTTTCTAAGTTTTTCAGATGAATATTTGAAATTTGTCCTTATTTTTGGGACTGTGTTACCCCATTATTGGCTTTGTCCAGGTTTTTTGTGCTAAGGTTGACAGCTAAGGCAAGAACTGAATTCACTGAATATGTTTGAGGACTGTATTCCCTCATTACTGGGTTTGTCCAGGTGTTTTGTGCTAAGAGGTTGACAGCTATGGTGAGAACTGAATTCATTAAATGATAGCCATTTAAGTTTCAGTCTTCCGCTCTTTCACAAAGCAGCTGATTTGGCATAGTGGTATGTTGCTCTGAATGTTTTGCACAGGGACACTGGTAGTAAAATGTATGGTGGTAACAGCATTTTTCTTTCACAAAGCAGCTGATTTGGCATAGTGATATGTTGCTCTGACTCTCTTGCACAGGGACCTTGGCAGTAAAATTATTGGTGGTAACACAGCATTTTATTCTAGCAACTTTCCAAGATTATACAAGCAACGTTTAATGTGTCCCTGGTGTTTGGACTTTTGACCCCCCACAATAAATTTGGCTTTTTCCAGATTTCTTGTGCTGCAAAGTTGAGATGCAGTTGAATATTGAGTAGATTTTACAAGGAGCTGAGAGTTGCAGGGGAAGAGAAGTTTAGTGCTGCTTATGCTAAGTCAGCTTGCATTGTTAATAGCACAACAGGTTGTGTACTTGCTTTTGATGCAGAATGTTGTTGGTTCTACACCCACAAGGGGTGAATGCTGCCATTCTGAAAAAAAGTACAGTTTTGTACCTTCCATAAATGTAGTTGTTCGAGTGTTCACCCTGCTGCAGTCATCACACTTGGATTATCCTGCCGTCAGGCAGTCCCGCAGTCGGTCTGAATTCCAAAGTCTTGGTCTGGCGTCGGTTGCTGTCGCTTCTTCCCTGATGTCAGTGCACCAGGGGTATATAAGAGGCATCCATCGCCATTTTCTTCAGTTTTTCTTGCCCCAGATGTCAGGTGCCCCCAATAGGTAGGCAAAATATATGTATGTAGCTAGATAAAAATAAAACAATACCTTTAGGCACAAGCAAATACACCACAGAGGTTGTATAGGATAGAGTGATGTAGATAAGTTCAGCTAGTAAAGAGGGGATAGAGGGGGGTAACCTGGACTGCAGCAAGGTGAACACTCGAACATACATTTATGGTAGGTACAAAACTGTACTATGTTCATCATGTTACCCTGCTGCAGTCATCACACTTGGGTTGAATCCCAAAGCTAAGGATGGGAGGTGGAGATAAACAGGGTTAGTAGTGGCAAAACCAGCTCTAGTCTTAGAATACAGAGGTAAGTGATAGTGTTTGGTGAAGGTGTGCACTGAACTCCAAGTTGCAGCTTCCAGAATATCCTTGGTTGGCACTCCCCTGAGAAAAGCTGCTGATGTAGCTGTAGCCCTGGTGGAGTGGGACCTAATGTTAGCAGGTACCGGTTTCCCATGATGCGTGTAGCAGAAACGTATGCAATGCCCTATCCATTTAGAAATGGTCTGTTTTGAGATAGCTTTTCCTTGTGATCCTGTAGCATAGGCTACAAAGAGCTGCTCAGTTTTTCTGAAAGCCATAGTTTTATCCAAGTAGTAACATAACTGCCTGTGAATGTCCAAAGAGTGCAGGAGCCTTTCTCCTTTGTTCTGGGGATTTGTGAAAAAGGTGGGCAAATGAATGGTTTGGTTTAGGGCCACACTGGATACCACCTTTGGCATAAAGGAATGGTTAGTTCATAGAGAGACTCTGTCTTGATGAAAAATGAGGAAAGGCTCCACTGCTATTAGTGCCTGTAGCTCTGAGACTCTTCTAGCTGAGGTTATTGCTAGTAGCAGGGCAGTTTTCCATGAAAGAAATTTTAAACCAGCTGAAAAAGCTGGTTCAAAGGGCAGCAGTGTAAGCTTTTCCAGAACAAAGTTGAGATCCCAAGTAGGTGTTGGTGCTCTCCTTGGTGGTCGTATGTTCTTAGCCCCTCTGAGGTACTGTCTTAGGAGTGGATGTGAGAATAAAGGAGGATCCGTGTAATAATGAGCTGAAATTGCTGAGGCGTGGATCTTAATAGATGAAACGGAAAGTCCTCTGTGCAACATCTCAGTTAAATATTGTAGAATCTGAGGAATGTTTGGATCAAGTGGATTTTGGCCTGTAGCCTGGTTCCAGGCGCAAAATCATTTCCATTTGTCTGAATAGGTTTTCCTGGTGCTGGGCCTCCTGGTCTCCAGAATGACATCCATAACAGCTGTGGATAGAGGTGTTGGCTGGTTGTTTAGGTAATTTGCCATGCAGCCAGGTTTAAAGTCTTGAGCTGGCTGTGTAATCTGATTGTCTCGCTGGGTGAGCAGGTGAGGAATCTGTGGTAAAATCCATGGTGGGCTGTGGGCTATGTTCCTTAGAATTGGGTACCAATGCTGGCGTGGACAGTCTGGTGCAATGAGTATCATTTGTGGCCTCTCTAATCTGACTTTCAGCTGTACCTTTGCTAGAAGAGGCAGTGGAGGAAAGGCATACACTGTTAATGTTTTCCAACTGAATGAGAGGGCGTCCACTTTCCAAGCTTGTGGATGGTATGTCCTTGTGCAAATGTTTTGAAGTTAGTAGTTTTGGGGGCTTGCAAACAGATCTATGTCTGGGTGTCCCCATTTTTGAGCTATCATTGCAAGTACTTGTGGATCTAGTTTCCACTCATGTGGATCCATGATGTTTCCGCTTAGGTCATCTGCCAATGTGTTTTTCTTTCCTGGCAGGAATTGTGCTTGTAATTGAACCTGGTAAGACAGTGCGGTGTTCCACAAGGTCATTGCTTGCCTGCATAGAGGGTAGGAATGTGTGCCCCCTTGCTTGTTTATGTATCACATTGCTGTGGTTTGTGCCCCCTTGCTTGTTTATGTATCACATTGCTGTGGTATTGTCCATCTTTATTATTAGTTGTCCTGGGTGTAAGAGGTCCTTCAAAGCTTTTAGGGCATTCTGTACTTCTAGCATTTCTTTTTGATTGATATGCAGATGCCTCTGATCTGTAGTCCATTTGTCCTGAATGCACTGTCCTGCCATGTGTGCTTCCCAGGCATAGTCTGATGCATCTGTTGTCATAGTTTGCCTGGCTGTGGGTAAGGTGAAAGGCTGACCCTTGTTGAGGTGACATGCCTGTGCCCACCATAGAAACTCCTGTTGAAGGCAGGGAATGAGTTGTATCATTGTTTCCAAGCTGTGGCTGTGCTGAGTCCATACGCTTTTCAGGTACCATTGTAATTTCCTCATATGCAGTTTTGCAAATGGTATTAGTAGTATGCAAGACGCCATGAATCCCAAGGCCTGCAGAATTTTTCTTGCAGGGAGTTGGGTTTTTGTTGCCATTATTTTGAAATATTGAGTCAGCTGTTGTTGCTTGTCTGGCATGAGATAAGCCATCTGGGCCGTTGTATTAAAGCTGGCACACAGGAATATTATGTTTTGTGAGGGCACTAGTTTTGATTTCTTTTTGTTTACTGTGTACCCTAGGCAACTTAGATGGTGTTTGACAAATGCCAGATGCTTTAAAAGAATGTCCTTGCTTTCTGCTTGAATAAGGCAGTTGTCCAGGTATGGGTATATTTGAATTCCTCTTTGACTGCAGTATGCAATTACTGGTGCCAGGCATTTTGTGAAGACCCTGGGCGCAGTAGATAAGCCAAAGGGCAGTGCAGAGAATTGATAATGCGTTGAACCTGCAATTAAGCAGAAGTATCTTCTGCAATTTTGTCTGATAGGGACATGCAGGTATGCCTCCTTGAGGTCCAATGTAACTAGCCAAGCATTCTTGCCCAGCATGGGAAGAAGCTGCTGTAGTGTTAGCATCTTAAATTTTGGTACTTGCAGATAGGTGTTCAGAATTGAAAGATCCAGAATGGGTCTCCATGCTTTGTCCTTTCTTGGGACTAGAAAGAGTCTTGAGTAAAATCCTTGTCCTTGCTCCTGTGTAGGTACCTGTTGAATGGCTCTCATGTCCATGAGAGCTGTAATTTGTTTTTGTGCCTCTGCCCATTGATTTGGTGGCAGGTTTGGCATTCCTTTTATCCTTGGTAAGGTATGAAAATGGAATCTGTATCCTTGAGAGACAATGTTTAGGACCCATTTGCCTTTTGTGATGATGTGCCAGTTGTCTGCAGAAAATGCTAATTTTCCTCCCAAGGGAGCTGCCAGGAGAGATTTGCTTGGTAGTGTGAGGATTGAGTAATGGTGTTTGTCTTCTACTAGCTTGGGGGCCTGTTTTCTCCTCCTTTCTGGGTAGCAGTACCTCATTTTCGAGGTTTATAAGGGCCTTGTGACTGACCTCTGCCCCTTGGGCATCTGTATTTGCCCCTCTGTGATCTGTCAGAAGTTGGAAAGGACCAGTTTTTTGTTGGACAATTTCTGCTGAAACGAGGGGGTTGTACCTGCAAAAAATCCTTGACCGTCTGCATAGACTTTGCCTTATCCTCCATTTTCTTTAAAACCTCTTCTGCTTTGACACCAAATAATACATCCTGCTGAAAAGGTGCATCCAATAATTTTGCTTTAACATGATCAGGAAGGGTTTGTTCTTTTAACCAAGCATATCTACGTATGACAGAGCCAGCAACAGCTGCTCTACAGGAAGCTTCCAATGAATCAAATCCGCATTGTAAAGTATGTTTGCCCACCTGTTCAGCTGCATGCAACAGATCCTGCATTTCCTTGAATTCAGACTGTTCAGTATGTGTGCTCATTTTTTGTTTTAAATGAGACATTAGGAATTGCTGATATTTCAGCATGTGAAACTGACAATTTAATGCTCTCATAGACAGAGTTGCTGAGGTGTATATTTTCTTTCCCCATCTATCTAGGGCTCTGGAATCCCTTTCAGAGGGCACAGGATTTTTAGCCATAGAAGCTTTAGCTCCCTTAGGACCCTGGGAAATTGTTTCTGGGTCAGCCACAGGGCTTCTATAAAGGAATTTGTGTGAGTCAGGTACTCGGTAGTATCTGTCTGGTTTGGCTGGAGCAGGAGGTAGAGAGTCTGGTTTTAGACTAGACTCCAAGTAAACATCATCCACAATATCTAAAACTGGAGGGATAGCAAGAGGTCTGTGCTGGGTAGTAAAAGGAAATCTCTGAGCCTTTTCTTAGAATCAGAGTAGTCCTGGCCATCCCAGTGGAAATGTTCCCTCATGGTATGTAAAGTTTCCCCAAAGGAGTAGTCTTCAGGGGGAGATGCTGAGGGAATAGAGTCTTCAGCATCAGAGTCTTCATAAGGTGGAAAAGTGTAATCATGTTCCTCAGAGGAATCTGAGGAAATTGAAACCTGGTCAGAGGAAGCATAATCCTCCTCTTGTCTTGGTCTTTTATCAGGAGGTGGATGGGAACCCCTGATCAGGGTAATCAAATCTTCAGCCATCTTAAGCATCTGTTTCTTAGGCATGGGCCTTGAACTGTAGACTGATGTACAGTCTTCTTTGGTTTTAAAGGAGTGTTAAGCTTAGCATAAGATTTAATGGTGAGTGTAGTCGGTTTGAAGACACCTTCTGCAACCGAAGGTTTTTCCACTGCACCGGGGTCTACTTCTGCTCCGGTGTTGGAAGGGCCTAATGAAGATGACTGCATCGGCTTAGTAGACTCCGCTTCAGAATCCGCAGCTGTCTGGGTTCCAGTTCTGCAGTCGTCAGGGCCTGCATAGATGCCTCACTGAAAACCAGAGAACCAGCAACAGGCCCAGCAAAGGCCTCGGAATCTGGCTTGTTCCTAGGCTGCCTGTCCTTATACTTGTGTTTTTTATGCATGCCGGTCGACTGATCCGACGGCATGATATAATTAAATTTCCTACCAAAGTAATATCGTGCGAAGTCAAAACGCCGTTTGATAGTTCGTTTATTAAACCTAGCACAAAAACGACAACCTGTGACATTGTGGTCTGGGCCTAGGCAAGGAATACAACAGGAATGGAAGTCCTTATGAGGTATTTGCTTCCCACAAGAAATGCAATTGTTAACTTTTTCTGACATCGGAATGAGGCAGGAAAAGGTTCCCCAATGGGGTACTTAGCTTTATTGAAGACTTCGGATTTAAATTCAAATCGAAAATCTCAGGTGTCGGCCAACCAGCACTTGCGAACTGCTTCTGCTTCGGGCACTGCGCGGCAAGAAAGACTGAAGAAAATGGCATCGGAATCCTCTTATATACCCCTGGTGCACTGGCATCAGGGAAGAAGCGACAGCAACCGACGCCGGACCAAGACTTTGGAATTCGGGCCGACTGCGGGACCGCCTGATGGCAGGATAACCCAAGTGTGATGACTGCAGCAGGGTAACATGATGAACATGATAAGATACTAACTATGAGCCTGTTATCAGTTTGCCATCCATTTCCTATTGCAATATTACTAGCTTATCATTTTTAATGTAATATAGGCAATTTATTCCTCAGGGCATCAGACACTTTATTTTTCGATGAAACCATGAAATATAAAGGTGTTTGCTAGCAGCAACCTCTTCATTAGTTACAGATTTATTTAATGTGGAATTATTTAGATGACTTTTTTACTTCTTCAGAGATTGTGCATATTTACTGATAATGGTAGACTGTAGAATTGTGCATATTTACTGATAATGGTGGACTGTAGAATTGTGCATATTTACTGATAATGGTGGACTGTAGAAGTTTGAGTAGACTTTTATGATGGAAATGTTCTGAACTGGGCAGTTTTGTCATTATGGGTGCATGCATTTTGTTTCATTGTTTACTGGAAAGATGTTCTGAATTGGGCAGTTTTGTCATTATTGGTGCATGCGTTTTGTTTCATAGTTTACTGGAAAAATGTTCAAAACAATAGGAAGGTGTATCAAAGAGCATATTAAGAGTTTCATATGCAAGGGGCCCATGATTTGAAAACAGCCCAGAATTAATCTTTATCTGCCTCTGGTAAAATGTATTTTCTTTGAATGTGGGTTTCAATGCTGTTTCAATGAATGTGAGTTTCAATGGCAGAGAAGTTTTAATGCTAAGTTTGTTTAGCAGATGTCTTAGTGTTTGTGCTGTAAAATGCAAAATAAAACTTTCAAATAAAGTCCAAATCATCATAGAAGTAAATCAGTATGCACATTAGTGTTTATGGTAAATGGAGTGAAATAGCCAAGTAATGGATCATTGGAATGGCTGCAGGGGGAGGCTCCATTCGACCACGATTTTGTGAGGGGGAAGGGTGGCAAACTTAAAGACAGCCCCAGCTGAACTATACCTCCCAACTGTCCAGATTTTCAAAGAATGAATAGATTTTTGCTTCTTATTTTTGGTTTGTTCCTCATAAAATTTGTGGTTTTCTGGCAAATCATTTAGGAATTAAGTCACTAAATAATGACACACTGAGTTTCAGACTTCATAACCTTAAGACCTGCTGTTCTATCAACTGTCTCAGTTTATACAAAGAGCAATTTTTAGTACTGTTTATATGTTCCCCCAATATATTTGGCCTTGTCCAGATTTATTGCATCAAAAGGTTCAGAGGTACATGCAAATAAATTGCTTTACAGAATTAGGCATAGCCAAACCTCTCAACTGTCCCTGATTTTGGCTCAAAATGTTGCTCTTCCCCCTAATAATCCCTCCACAAAATAGCAATTTTGGAAGAAAACATGGAGGGTTTACAATTAAGAAATAACTGTAATAATCAGAGTTATAGATTACTTTCATTTCAGAAATGCATGTAGATTCTTTTATTTTGTCAGCTGCTCAAGTTAGCAGTACTAATATTAAAGTGTCCCTTCTTTGACAGGTTCCCAGCTGTATTGTGTGGCTATTTTATATTTTTACATCACATTTTTGGTCCATTTTTCATAAAATTGTTTTTTTGGCAAATTAGTGACAAATCATTAAAGACTGAAGTTAGAAAATAATGACAGACATTTGAGTTTCAGATTTCATACCATTCAGAAAATTCATACTAATGCAAGACCTATTCTATTATTTTTCTAAGTTTATAAGAGCAATATTTAAAATTGTCCTTATTTTTGGGCCTTTGTCCCACTTCTTTGTATGGCTTTGTCCAGATTTCTTGCTCTGAGGTTGAGAGGTATGACAAATGTGTCAGGGCCATAACAGTCAGCCAGAGACATTTCAAATTGTGACATACTTGTTGCACCCCACTCCCCCATGTAGTGACTCTGGATGTGTTGAAGCAAGGCAAGGAGTAGTTATGCAGTGTAAATGTGCAGAGTATCCCCCCCATCCAAGGTAGACACAAGTACTAGAGTGGCTTTTCATCTGTCCTTGATTTTTGCAGAATGGTCTGGTTTCTGTCATATTTTTGTACTGTTGATTTATGCTTATTATTCAAAGTGCCTGTTGCTCTGTGTTTAAGTAGCAATACTTTAATGATCATCGGGTAAGCTTGGCTGAGATCGTAAGATGCAAGTAAGCTTTAATAAGCATACTGTTAAAGAACTGCCAACATTGAAAGCCTTTCTGTTGTTGCCATGTAGAGAATACTTAACTAGATAATGTATAAGCCTTGGGTATTGAAATGCATATGACAGTATTTGTAATAAAGGACAGGATTACATTATTTTAAGAAGCACATTACACTTGGAGACTTCCAGTCATCTCTGCAGGCTTTACCCATAAACTAAACAGAATGCCAATTGCATGGTCCATAACCTGTACAGTAATCCTTTTAAGCAATGTATCTTGAGCTTATTTCTTGTTTGCTTTTCATTTTTTACTTTGATCATGTTTTCCTCATGAAACAAGTAGATAGTTATCAGGCAGCAGGTCTTTTTTTGGATAATAAACATTTTTACAAGTGGGGGCATCAGAGATTTCTACTTTCAGCATGTTACTTGGTACTTTAATAAAGCTGAATATAAATTATAATTAGAACTGCAATGCAAGAAGTGGTTTGAGTTGAGTGCTGCTTGTTTTTCTTATACTTGATTTTGACTGGCATTCCATTAATGTATTTAAAAAGTAATTTATTTTTTTCATGCCTCACAACCTTTTTGTTTCCATCTAGATATTAAGTAAGCTGTCATGCAGCCAATGCATTGAAATATTTTTATTCTTCTACACTTCATTTTGTCTTGACTGGACTCTCATAATGACGGTTTGGCACCCAGGGCAGTGTATTTAGTTAGCCTTTGTGGTTTTGAGCATAACTACTCCCCTTTCTAGTTGGCCACACCCCTTCCCATTGACCCCATCCATTCAGCTGTCTCCTGCAGCCCCCCTTTCATTTGAAGTCACCAGCCACCACTGCTGTGAGACACTCCTAATAGCCTTGCTCTTTGTCAACCTAACATTTGTATTAATATTAACATTACACAGTAAGATTGGACATCCTTTGTTATGTAGCTGATAAGGAGTGACTGGTGGCAGTGGAAACTGTCTGCACAGAAGGGGGCATAGCTAGTAAATCTGTGACAGCCTTTCCCAGGTGTGTGTGTGTGTGTGTGTGTGTGTGTGTGTGTGTGTGTGTGTGTGTGTGTGTGTGTGTGTGTGTGTGTGCGTGTTTGTGTGTGTGTGTGTGTGTGTGTGTGTGTGTGTGTGTGTGTGTGTGTGTGTGTGTGTGTGTGTGTGTGTGTGTGTGTGTGTGTGTAAATCAAACCTCAAAGAGTGTATGTATCAGCTACTTGGGCAGGGACACAAAGCACTGGTTGGACAGAGACGGTGCTGGAGGTCTTGCCTTGGTCACACAGCTGAGATCTCAACTCCATAGCTCTCCCAGTGTGGAGTCTTATTGGAGACCTGGAGAAAGAGGGAAAAAAACAGCCCTGGATTGATTGTGGTCTCTGCATGCTCTTAAGGGAAATTGCACTTGGTGCAGAGAGCTGCAGCCGGAAATACTGTGTGTATACCTGTCATCCTTCCAGTGTACATCTCCCACTGCTACTAGTGGTGAGGATTGAGGCTCCTTGATTATGGTTCGGTGGTGGGGAGTCACAACATCTACCAACCAAAAAAAAAAAACCCTCAGTTGAATACAGTCATGGAAACACTTGCCCATTCACCCACAGTCATGCTCCTACACACACATACTGTCATCAACAAACAATCCCCTCAGTTGAATACTGTCATGGAAACATTCACTCATTCACCCACAAACATGCTCCTACACCCCCTCACACACACACTCACAAACACACACATGAACACACATATCCCGGCCCCTGATTCCCTACCTAACTGCTGTAGTGCAACAACGCAGGCAGATACACACACATTCCTGCAATTTCACTCATGACTCTACAGACATACATATACGCATACACAGATACATATACTAGCACTCAGCACCACTTCCATGCCTTTGTTGAGCTTAACTGCTCCACAAGTACACCAGTTGTTGTGAACAGTTGACTACTGTGTTTTTACAGATGTTACTTTTCCCTGCAAGAGTGAAATTTCATGGGACTGAGCAATTCTCTTAAATGCATAGCCAAGCAAACCAAAAGCTGTTGGCATTTCTCGGGGAACTCACTCTGCTAATTAGCTTAGCTGTTTCCCTGATCTGATGCACCTCAGCTGTAGAGTGGTCTATGAATTAAAAAGACTTACCATTTTGGGAAAAACCTGATGTGATAAAGGCTCCTCTCTCTCTCATAGTAAGTCCTTCTGAATCCCAGTCCTGGATGTAAAAGCTTTCATGAATGGTCTTGTCAGTTTTGGTTAATTTCAAGATAAATATTTTACTTTAAAAGCTGCCCACACTCCATGCTCATGATATCTGTATCATGTCTTAGATTTTATAGATACAGCCTATGTAATGTATCCATCTACAGGAATAATACTTGCCAGTTCTAAATAATCACTTAGGGGTAGTTTCTAGTCTCCAATTCTGGGAACAAAAATGTCAGAATCCATATTCTGACACTGGCATCTTCCCTGCAATATACTTAGCAGCTTATGGAGCTTCAGTACAGCATAAATCTTGCTAGGCTAGATATAAAATTGTTCGTATTGCCAGATCTTGAATATTCTAGCATAAGCATGCTGTTTCATCATCAATAAAAGAAAAAAAACAAGCACTGCTATAGTAGGGAGCACAAGCCTACTGAAACATATTAGGATTTGATACAAAGCTGGTGGTAGGTAAATGTAATCATTCCTCAAATTTGCCTCAAAACAGATTTAAAAAAGTTAGATATCTGTCCTCTTTCGAGATAATAGCTATGTCATCACAGTTCAGATGTACATGTTCTTGTTGACTGTACTGTTTTAGGCACTTTACTTTATCAGTCAGTCATCACATCTTTACCTTGTTGTTTACTTTTCAGGCGATCTTAGTGTAGTCAGGAAAACTTCCATGCTGGACTTCTAAAACACCAAATGTCATAAACTGTCACGATATAATTCCTTTTAGGCAGTATGGAGTTGAGATCCACAGTACAGGAAGAACCATTTAGCACCCTTTGTTCATCATTGTGCCCATGTGATATCCAAAGTCCACACATGTGGCATAAGATGAACACATTTTTTTGTTGTTGCAATCATAGGAATCAGAGGAAAAAGAGACATCTTAGCAGGTAACATTCTGATCACTACCAATCTAGTTATGTGTAATTTCCCCCAAACTGTTCATAAACAAAGTCAAACATATTTTCTGGGAGTGCAGTGAGTTGGTGGACTTTAAGGATTCACTACGGGATGCACTGCTGGAGATGCTGGGTGGGCAGATTGATCTGAAGAAGGAGATGATTCTTCTGTGCTATGATATAGAATCAGAATTGCCTAGACATGGTAAGCCATTGATGTGTCTAATAATGGTGGCTACCAAAAAAGCAATTACTAGGAAATGGAAATCAAAATCTAAACCAACTACACTGGAAGTAGTGAATATAGTAACAGAGATAAAACAACTAGAACTGAGATCTTTAGAAAAGGGTAGGAGCAAACTACACAGGAAAAATGGGAATTGTGGGAACAATACACACAAGGGTGAAATGAGGTGTAAAAGGTGGCAGGACTTAAATAAGCAATGTAATGTCTGAGTGGGAAAGATTGAGTAGATTATAAGTGATGTATAATGTTTGTAACTGGGAGTGTGCCAGCATGATTTGTTATGTAAAATGCTTGCAACTAGGATTGTGTCTGTGTGGTTTGTTTTCATTTATATAAATGCATGATTGCCTGTGTAATAAGTGATGGTTTAAAAAAGATGTTTCTTGTTTAAAAAAGGTAGGGTTTGAATAATTTATGTAATATTGCTTTGGTTATATGATATATCAATATATGTGAAGTATAATGTTTGTTATGCTAATATAGTTTGATTAGTTTTATATGGATGTAAATTTATTTATATCACAAGTGATAATTCAATAAAGGTGTTTGAAAAAAAAAGATGACTGCTGGTGTATTATTTTGTTTTTCCTAACAAAGGAGTAAAGACTGGTAAATCATAATAATGGACTTTTTCACTGGATAAGTCATGTAATACAAGTAAATGGCATTTGTTCTTTCCTAAAACAGTACCACTCTTGAATAAATTGGCACATGCACTTCCCTCCTTCTTAAAAACTCACATCCATCTGGATTGATCACTATCAGTTCTTTCCACTCATGTTTCCATATTACCATGATGGTAAAGCCCTTGCTTAAAAAAAGGGACAAAAAAAAATACTTGTTTGTTGTGATGATACCTAGCTGACCAAACTAGTTCCATTTGTGTTGTTATCACTGTAAGGGATGGTATACCCATGAAAGAAATACTCACTAAATTCAAAGGCTGTGGGAACCCCATTTACAATAGCAAACTCATCTAAAATGTAGAGGCCTACTTTATTTCATCACCCCTCAGAGCATATTGAATAGAAATATTTTCTTTTTCAGCTCTGCACATGATCCAGTGCATTAATGGTGTGGGAAACTGCAGGGAATCTTCCATCTGTGACAAAAATGCTATGTAGCTGGGAAATAGAACTAATTCCAAATAATATTAAGTCAACGACATTTAGCAGTAAAACTTACTTAATGAAATAACTACGCTCGCTGATATCATTTCACAGGCACAACTATGAAAGTGATGCACATTATAAAATATCTGTTGGCAGCTATCAGTAGACAGATGTGAAAAACACATCATTGTAACCATTTTGCTCCTTGAGTGGAACAGATTGAGGAGCTTTGGCTATTTCAGACAATTTGAAATGCACAGCTCCAAATGACACCATCTTTCCCCATTAGAGTGAGGTGGTGAGTAAGGACAACATTGCTGTAGAGACCTAAATCTACCATGACTTGCTTTACTTATGGGAGACAGAGGTTCAGGAGATGCAGTCAGAGATGTAATGTAAGAATGTTTTTCACTACCATTGTCTTCTACTTTCTTAACTGTTCTACATTTATACTTAACAATATGTACTTTGCTATTACAGTGGTGCAGGAGTGACAATGGGACATGGCTGGCTGTCATAGAAGGTAGAAGTGCCTCACCAGGTAGCAGGTATGTATGTGCTGTGTGGGCAGTTCAGCTCCAACTGCAATGTTTTGTTCTCGTGTGTCTCTGAAGATTTATTGTTCCATTTCTTTCATCATTCTACAAATCCAGTTTTAGATGAGGAGGAGAAAGAGGACTAGTCCTGACCACCTTGATGTTTAACAGCCACTATATGTTGTGCCGGATCATCAAAGGCCATCAGGGCTACCTCTTGGTGGAATAAAGAATCTTTTGCTGGAGGTGACCTGGAAGTGTCACTGTTGCCCTTTGAGTCTGCATTTCAGTAGTGTGTGTGAAGGTTCCTCTTTTGAAGGTGGACAGGGATCTCCCAGTATGAGCCATGGAGTCTGGTCACTGCATAGGCAGCTGGAAGCCTACACAGGAAATGTCATACAACTTCTGGTATGACTTCTATTATGACTGGTCAAGTTCCATGACTGGCAGGTCCTGGCTGTTAAATTTCTCTAACCCATATCATCAGCCAGGTGAGTGATGCCTGGATCAGTTTCCCTTTGGGCCAGCTTGGCAGCCAACTATGCCAAAACACAACCCTAGTCTCATCCTCATGAACTCCTTTTTGTGTAATTCACCATTCTTTCTTCTTTGTCCGATGCTCCCCATCACTACTTTCCCATCCTCTGGAAGTATATGTCCATTCACTGTCCCCCCACCTTTTGTGTGCACATCACACATATCTGTCTGTGACTTTGTCTGTCTGTCTGTTCCTGCTACTGGTCCTTTTCCTGTGTCCCATCTGCAACCATTCCTCATTACCTTCTGCATCTACCCTACATTCACTGCAAAAAGATAATGTTTTCTTCCCCCACCCAACCTTTCATATCTTGTGATTGCCAGTCTATGTTTACCTTTGCTGTTCCCACCTTTTCTACTTTCCTGCCTACCCAATTTCCTCCTCAGTTCTATGCTGAACAGGTTTGCCATGGTGATGTGCATGCCCACACTGGTGCGATGGCTGGGGTCTAATAAGTGCGGCTATATGTCACAATATTATGCATGTCAGCATGCATTGTCAAGGCCTTGCTTAACTTATGTTACCTGTATCATCCATCATGTCAGCCTTACACGTACTGTAGTACCAAACTGCAGCCTAGAGCTGTCTATTCCATTACTACTATACTTCTCCTTCCATGCCCTGTTCAATAAGCAGATACTATCCACTGCAAACACATATTCTAATTAGCTATGTGGCCCTTCATGCAGCAGCCATCTAGACTATTAATGTCAAGTGATCGTTCATTGCTTGTCTGTGAGTCCCAACCTTTGACATGAGTGCAGACAACATAATAAACAGATTCACATTGCTTACAGGTTTACAAGCAGAAAAAATGTTTAAAATTGCATAACAAATGATGGTTACATGTCTGTCTTAAGGTGCTTTAGTGTATATAGATATAACTGAAAAAGTTTGAAGCTGCAGTTTTACAGTTAAAAATTTAGGGAGCTGGAAAAAATATAGCATGTTACAACATTAAATGGGAAGATTGCAGCAAGTCATGATTCTGAACAATACCTGGTAAATATGTGACAGAATACATAATACAATAGAAAGATGTGGTGCAAATTTAAAATTTTGCTGCAGCGCTCACTGTATTTTTGTATATAAAGCAGTCAAAAAACAAAAATATTTTTATATCATAAAAAACATTTAGTGGGCAAAAAATATTGTCATGTTTTTATCTGTTGTCTTCATTAAAATGAGATAGTGAAAGACATGGTTTAGTTTTCTTTAAATGTTGTGTAAATTTCCCATCATTTCATCCTTCTGAAATGAAGTAATTTCTTTAACTTACTGTAAAGGAAAGCACAGTTTGTTCCACTTCTAAATTTAGATTTCTATAAACAAAACTGGTCCATAATAATTACAAGGTTAAATTCATCTGAAAAAATATTCCCTTCTTGTGATACTTTTGTCCTCAATAGAAAAGGTTACTTCTGCAATTACACATCCTTACAGTTCCACACAATGTCAAGAATATGTTTTCAAAAAGCTATTATATTTTACCTGAAATCTCAGTAAAAGCAGATAGTAGCTGGCATTGCATTACCTCATTGCAAATAGCACAAAAGAGGCTGTTTACTAGAGAAAAGAACAATAAGCAAGTGTGAGTCAGGGCTAAGCATCTTTGCATGAAAAACGAGAACCAATTTACTGAAGTGTTCAGGCAACAAATATTCGGTAGTTACATTACAGTACAACCTATCAAACTCAACAACAAGCTACAAAGAATGTTATTGTTACTGTGTGCTACCACATTGTAAGATGGTATTACTATATGTAATGGAAGATGCAGCTGATTGAAGTATGAATACAAAGGTTTGTATCTCTGTTCCCGAAAGACAGAAGGTGTGAGTCCTGTTGGTCAACAGATATCAGTGTTCTGATGAGAAGGTTACAGAAATGCTTGTCTTACATTTGTAGGAAAAGGTCTTAGTCTAAGGTCATTACTGTGTACATAGTTCATTTTGAGAATGGCATTGATAAAATGTCTTAGAAGCAGGGGCAGTCATTATAGTAGGTTTCCTTATACCCTAATTACAACGGCATCAGTAATACGATTTCCCTTCAGTGACTTAACTTTTCATATTTCCTGTGTTTTCACAATAATGTGAGCCATGATTTAAAAGATATTTTCTATAAAAACATTCTAACAGTATTAATCTATCATGGCTATGCTGTTTTCACATTATTATTTCTTAATCAACATGGCAGCAATAAAGTGACATTACTCCACATGATCCAATAATAGGATCAGTGTAGTTAGCAATTATTTGTAATAAGATCTTTAAGGTTAATACCCTGAATCCATCAGGATCTAATCTATATTCTCCTACCTCATACCTTGCTCATCCTCACATCCATGGAGTACTACCAGCACAAGGGGAAGAAGTTGGCATAATGGTTAAGGTTGTTACCTCAGAGATACAAGGTATAGGGTTTGCTTTTGTCTTCTGGTTGTGGATAGGCTTATAAAAGTCTACAAACTGATAGCCTAGTATTTGTCTGTGAACAAATAACAACTTCACTGTCAAGTAATTACAGAGAGATGCAAAATATTTCCATCTGCAATGTTAAATAAAACCCAATAAGTGCAGGTCTTGCTGTATATACACATTTACCCAAGTATGAAAAAGTCATGATGGGACAAATTACAAAGAACAAATTGGAAGGACTTGTAAAATAAACAAAAAGAGATTAGACAGAATATGACATTTGCAGCAGGATGAAGAAAGGACTGAACAGATTATATAATGTCCTTTCTGAAGAAGAGAACAACACTTAATAAAAGCTCCTGTTGTAAAGAGAGCAGACAAAGTAGCAAATGCAATAATTTATCAATAACCAACTTATGAATATGGGTAATGCTGGATTTACTGCTATAATACACTTGACATTTTTTAAGAAATAAATTGCTTACTTTTCTTTAATAATGTCTTTGTATAAATTTGCTGTATTGTTCCACTACTATCTTCTGCCTTTTCTGATGTACTGCTCATGCGTATGGGACTTATGTTTTTACACTTGCATAGTACGTCAGAGCTATTCAACTGTCTGCCATTATTTAATGCTAAAAAATTTTTTTTTTTAAATGTGGAAAAGACCAAAACTATGAGGCAAACATCTGGACATTCTGTGAAGATCTGGACAGTTGAGAGGTATGAGAGTCTGCCGAGATTTAAGGAGATTCAGCACACAAGGAGAATCAGGTACATTTCTGTTTTTTTAGTTTTGCAGACCGTACCTGATTTTTCTTGTATTCTCTTTTGCTCCCATAGCATATTTCAATAGAAAGTTCTGGGTGATCAATGGTACTTTAGTGGCTGGACTTTATTTCATTGGTATATGCTCAGTTTACAATAGGCACACTGGTTGGGCTGACCGATAAGAATATACGTTGTTGAGTGGCAGTGAGCCATTCTTGTATAATTAAAAATAAAAGAATGTGGGGAAAGAACCATAACATAACTACTAGATCTCAGTGCGTGATTGGTCAAGGAGCTTCTAAGGACCTACCTGGAAGATTCTGAAACCAGCAGAACATTATTGCTGAAACAGTCCTGAAATGGTACTGTTCCAGGTTTCATCTGTGCAAAAAGTAAAAGAATACAGTAGAACATTTTCCTTTAGGTAGCACTTTCTTCTTTAAACCATATGGAATTTGCAATGCAAAAATGTATATATATATATATATATATATATATATATATATATATATATATATGATAAAAAGTGAAATAACACTGATATTTGTCAGAATGCAAATATATTATTGACACAGTGCATCAATTTACTTACTTATGGTGCCTGTTCCTGATAGAGCTTTCTTTTTAGTCTAACAACACTGGTCTGGGTAACTCTTGGTATACCTTAAGCTTTTCATCAGTACCTGATTACATATCGGATCTGTTAGGAAAAGAAAATAAACTATCACATTGTAACATTAACTTTGGCATCTACTTTTTTTTCAGGGTGAGTGATTCCTATACTGTTTTCTACCTATTATTATTTTCAGTATCTGGCACCTTATTCTGTCTAGGAATGCAAAAAACAAAATATTTTATATAACATCATAAAACCTTTTACCAGACTGCTAAAACAAAACTGCAGCTCACACTGACCACTGGACCCATTCTTAATTGTATATTATACTGTCCCTTTTACTACATTTGCTGTGCTTGAACTTAATAAGGCATTTTGAGACCCTTTTGTGCTCACTTTAGGCCTGATGTTTATTATTTCTTCCAGACCACTTCTGTCACGACCACTCATCCTTGTTAAAAAAATGCAGCACACTCCATTCAACTGCTATACCCAAACCAGAGTTTTCTGGAGAGAGTTCCAGCACAAAATAAAAGTCTTGTACACATGTCAATCTGTCAACTAGTTTGATATACGGTATACATCTAGACTATTTGCAGCTTCTGAAATTCAGACTTTGCTGGGCCTAGCAATTTGCAGACACTACTGCATACAATACAGTTAACAAACATATAGTTACAACAACCAGTTACTGATGTCTGCAGGACATGGAGATGTACATACCGACAACATACTGCAATATTCTACTGTAAAGCATTTCTGAGGAAACCCTGCCTTGAGCTGTCTGCAGAGCATTCAGGCAAAGCTGCAGTGGCCTTAGCCCGTTTGGGTCAGTACAACAGGGTGCAAACTATTCATTACATATCATGCCATACTGAACAAAACACAAATGAGTTAAATATAACCCAAAGCGAAGTTCTGAGCTTGGTACAGCAATTCCGGCTCCTAAAGACAAAATAAAATTGGAGAAGAATGAAGACCTATAACATTTGTTGATATGTTCCACTTCTTACATTTTATTTAGCTGTTAATTGGAAAAGTGGAATGGCACAAAATGCACTCAACTGACTGGGAAAAAGTGGATATTGCCCAAAAGACCCTTTTCAACTATTGATCATTTATGTCAGTGGCATCAAGTAGCAGGCAAAAAAAAACATGTATCAAAAGACCATACTGTTGTATGACATACAACACAGCTAATAACTGTCATCTCTCACAGTCATTAATGTACCAAAATAAGAGAATCTTTGTAATATTGTGAGCACTTACCCTTCAGTTTGGTTGCAGTTACAGCTTTTCTGATGAAAGCCAGTTGTGACAAACATTACTGAGCACTGTCCATCTTGTCAGAAACAGAGGGCAACTCAAAACTGCAGTCTTGATGAAGTAGCCTAGAACTTGGCTAAAGAGTAATCTAATTCAACAGTCTGTCTAGGGGTGAGCATTTATCTAAATGGAAAGAAGAAGAAAACATTCTATGAAAGAATGGAATATGATACAATTCTAATATTCAGTTTGTATATTAATTAATGGGTGGTGTATTTTGTGAACATTTTATAAGTAAAATTTAGGAAAGTTAATTCTGTGCTTTCCTTAATTGGAAGCCACATCACTTCAGAGATAGTTGTGCAAAGATGCTCGAGTTTTGAGAGACAGTGCTATAAACCTACAAATATGATTACAAAGGACATGTAGGCCATTTAGATTTTAGAAGAGTATATGGAAAGGGAATTCATTTTATCTCTCCACACATAGTTGAAGTGGAGAGTTATGTAAAGGGCATTTTTCTTTTCTTTTTTTTTTTTGTAGGACAAGTGCCCATTTTAATTTTTTTATTGCAGAGAATGGAATGCTGGGAAAGTAGTTATAAATAAGAAGGTTAGGTAGGTAGGGTAGCTTAGGTAGCAATTGCAGACATACAAGACAGACAGGAATTGTGATGGACAAATACGTTTGATGGACATCATGACTGGGGATAGATAGGGAACATCAGAGGTGTAGTGATGGATGGGATATCAACTTGGTTATTCCATGCAAGACTTTCACCATTTTGCCCCTCTCCATAATGCCCTCCACCAGCCCAGTCACCTTCTGATGGGTGATAAAATAGCCACCTCCAATAGTACTACTCTCAGTGGGTACTACTACACCAGCCACTGGGGCAGAGCTGCATGACACAGAGTAGGTGGTGCAAGACTTGTGGAGGAAATTCTAACAGGCGGGGACCCAGACATGCTGGGTGTGTGTGCTGCCTGTGGTGGTGCCAATACAGGCACTTGTGGAGGTAATACAGTCCAAACCCCAGTGATAGGTCTGGCTTACTATGCTGATGGTCATTTGTGTTGCAGCAAGAATTATGTTGAAAAAGTAAGAGATATAAAGGTGGGATGAGAGAAAAATATGAAATAACATTAAATCCATGTCATTTTAATATTTTAAAATATATCTAAATTTACACATAATATAGTAAAATTTGGTACATCCAGGTATGAATGTAATGTCATAAATGTGTCATAAAGCACATCAGTCTCAATATTATTACAGACATTAGGCAAACAGTTTGGTGACGATGGCATATATAATATTTTATTTATTTTATTTATTTATTTCAGCAGAGGCCCGGGGGAAAAAACACAATAGTAACTAAATTACATATGCATATAAAGCATGCAATAAAAAAAAAAATAAATATTGTATCAGGAAAATAAAAAAAAAAAAACTTATTGTATTTATCATTATTATTAATGTAATAATGTACTCATCATTCTTGTAAAAGCACAAAAACACAACTTATTTTAGTTTAGCATAGTAACATCAGAAGAGAGAAGGACATTTAAAGACAATATGGAAAGAATAATAGATATTATGATGAACCCCCTCAGTAAACTGAGTAATAAAGACAGGAAGAAGAAGGAATAAAGGAGGAGATAAAATAGAAAGTCAGTCAGCAATAAGTTCCAGTGTTTACCAATGGAGTTAGAGAAGAGGGAGTCTCCTGCAAGGTTATTGGATTTGGTAGCAGTTGAGTTCTGAATTGATTACCGGTAACAAATCTTGCTATACTATTGTATGTGGTGGTCAATTTAGAAAGATTAGTTTAATAGTGTTGTTATAATCAAAGGTAAGATTGTTGTCAATAGTCACACCTAGTCAGTTTGGTAGAATAGAGAGTGGCAGAGCAAATGAGTGTGGAGATATGTCATGTGTTTAGTTAAGATTCATTAGTTGGTGGTGTGATACATTTCTCCATGATTTTTGGAGATTTTCCAGATATCAGGGATGTTTCTTCTTTAATGGTTTTCTGTTTATAAGAATAGATATGGGATAGGCTATTTCAGTGCTGCTTTTTGAAGGAATTCAGATGTACATGGTTTGAGCTTTTGAATACATTTTGAAGGTAGTAGAGGTGGGTGGTATAGAAAAAAAACTGGGAAGATTAGAAAGGCAAGTGAGGAGGAATTTAGAGTTATCAGAAGAAAGGTGAGAGGCTAGTGAGTTGATAGTATCAGTGAAAAAGGAGTTGAAAGTGTTGGCAGTTAGGTGTCTAAAGGTTTGATGATCTGAGGCTGTCTTGTTTCTTTTGATAGCCAGAAGATTGTTAAGAATTTGGTATTAAAGTATTGAACTGCTTCATTAAGGGAAGAGTTTTTAATGATATAGGTTAAGTTATGGTCACTGATATCATCAGGCAGGGTTCCATAATATATGCATTCCAATGAAAGACATACTTACAATGACACAAATTTTAATGGTCCTTAATAATTTCAGAAAATACATTTTCTATATTATTCTGTAATAAAAGCTAATTGCTGCTACTTGGATTTGAACTCACACATAGCTAAGTTGATTTATACATTGCCTAATGCAAAGCTCAAGAGCTATTAGAGGAGGCATGTATGGGTGATACATATGTAAGACTTGTCTACTCAATTGTGTGTAACCCAATCTCATATGGACTGATGCCCTGAAATTTAGTAAACTTAAATACATTTCTGATGTATTATGACTTTTCTACCATTCATCCCTGAGCCACATTTACCCTATAACTCTCTGAGGCATGCCAGTCATTTCTGATGTGCCTCCTTTTTCCAGACTATCTGTTCAAAGCTGTGCAGAATAGAAACAGAAAAAAAGCATAATGAAATACTGCTTGTCTTGGCAATCCATGATATTGCACTAGATGGTGATGGCTCACTGTAGTTACACAACTCAGAGGTGTCAGTAGTTCAAAATTCTGCCTCTGATTGGTTCAGGAGGTCTTGTGTGTTCCTTTTCATTTCATTATAGTGATGATGACATTGTACATCAGTACATGGGATGCCAGTTGCACTGGTATTCCATACCTCAGCCTTGTAGTGAGGTGTATTCTTCCTGCAGAAGCCTATAGCTGTATCTCTTTAAAAGGAGTGCAACAAAGTTCCAGGACTCCACTTCACATGGCCTTTGTACTCTAAATGAGACACCACACTCACCATCACCTGTTATGTCTTCTCAAGGATGTCTGAAAATATGGCAGGGAGCTGGCACCCAATTGAGGTCTCACATGTAATAGCCTGTGTGTGATGATGGAAAACTTTGCCAACTGCATTTGCACAATAGAAAGTACACAAATGGCCTGGCAGAGAATTTGAGTGTGATTGCTTCAAAGGACACTGCAGATGTGGAATATGGCAGTGAGACTTGGCCATGCATGTTGTTCCGTGTACTTATACACGTACCATTGTGAATTCATCAAATGCTTTTTGATTATGATATCTGATTTACATTTGAAATTATTTAATATCATCTCTGGGTATGTTCTCTGGTATGCTGGATGGTAGCCGTACATAAACTCTTGTGGCAAACAGATATGACATGACATTTTCTATAGTGATAGTAATAATCAGTGTTGATAATATTTACATTTATATAAACAGGGGCATAATGGATTAATGGCACATACAGTTAACAAACTGAGATTGATAGCACCCAGGAATTGAACCAATGACAAAAAAGAATACTAAACTGCTATTCTCTGTTTATTAACTGTGAACACCACTGGAGAACTAACATTTTCAGGCTGTAAACTGAGATGTAGCAATTTCAACATGAGTGGAGATATACTTCTGTCAGTCCTGTATGTGTAACACTTTTAGTTGTTATATTATTGTTCTTATATTTATTAGTGTAAAACAATTTCCATTGCACTGACTTCAGTAATCTCAGTAAAACATGTTGAGAAAAGGGCAATGCACACTTTACATGACATACTGTCCTACACACCTCATGATGATATTTTTGATGAGTCATATGTTATCCCAATAAATATTGGTAACATTCTACATTTGCAAGAGTACTTTAAATTAACTATGATCCTTGCTATGCTTAACACGGCTCACACAGAGTATAACTAATTTGTTTAGCATTCATTACAAAGAGTTAATGTTGCATGTTTCAGTTTGTAACTTGACAGTTGTACTTCATGCTCAATTACTAAAAAAGCCACTGACAATACTTTATTCTGAAACTTTAATAAACCAAACTTTAACGTGGATACAAACCTTGCATTACTGCTGCTGTCACTCAGAATATACTGTAGTAACAGGTTGAGCCACAGAGAAACTTAAGTAACAGGTTTATTTTTTGCACTCAGTACTGTCCAGAGTGCTGACTGAAGTGCACAGGCAACATTTTCATTTGTATTAATGATGGCTATGTCTTTGTGCATAAACAACAGAACAACAGCATACCATGGGACAAACTATAACTAAAAAACTAAATAAGTGCCAAGTCAGAATAAGTACGCAGACTGCAAATGACTCACAGAAATGGAAAAAATAAGATAAGTGCTTTCATTCTTTTATTATTAGTAGAACTTCATCAGATATATTAACTGTGTGCATTACAAACCCATTTAAACATAAAACATCATGATCACATGATCAAATCATACAAATTGGATCAAGTTTACATTTTAAACATATACTAACAAGTAAATCTCTAGAATACCTACTTACAATGAAATGTAAAATATATTAAACATCTGAATAAAAAAAACATTAATACTGATACATTCATTCAACCCAGGAAGCTTAATGGCTTCTAAGAATATTTGCTAGTGCACTTCTTTACATTCCAGCATACCAGAAAAATCACCACCATGATTAATTTTATTTTTTATTTATTTTACATTTGTTGAAGACATATTTTAATAAAACACAAAGAGTACAAGTAAGACAATATTAGTAAATAACAAATACAAATTGATAATAATAAACTAGGTGATAAAATTCACAAAAAGTAAGGCACACCATCATTAAAAGTCCACTAGAGAATAGGACAGTTTCAAGGGCTGCTTAATAATTACAGACAAACAAGAGGATATGGGAGAGGTAAGAGAAATAGGTCAGAACATAGAGTGACTTAAGAATTAATACTGAATAACTGGTCAAGAACAAAAAAAAAACGTTTTAAAAGAACACAATTCAAAGCATGTTTGGCTAATGCATTATTAAGATCTTTGCCTTTAATAGTCAATATGTGTTCATAAATTCTCTCTGCCAGTTTCCTATTAGTTTTACTTATATAGAATGCTGGACAGCAGACACAATAAGCTAAATATACCAGATCCTTAGATTTACACGCATATCTGCTTACAGCATTTAAAACTTATCCAAAAACAAATGAAACAGAGTCCAAACTGGCCTGTTTCATTTGTTTTTGAATTTATTCTTACAAGAGGTTCGGCAGGCATCCTTAAGGGAAGCTAAAAGGCTTGTGTTTTGCAGCATTTAAAACTTGACCTGGGATTTTCATAACTGTTGCATAACTATTTGATATAAATTGGCATTGTTTACATGACTGGCAACTCTAGGTCCCATATAGTCCAACTTTTCCAGGAATTACTTTAAAGTTAGCTGATTTATTAAAACAGATAAAATAGTATGTTTTTATATGTAAAACTGGGGATGTTACCAAGTATTTGGACCAAATTATGATCACCTAAAATTACATTCCAGTTATTCCTGATAATGTTCTTGATATGTTACAAATCCAAACTAATAGGTAAAGCAAAAGTATTCTGGAATATTATATGCTCTAAATTTTTAACTTTACACTTATACCCACTTAATAAAATGGCTGGAAATTTATCAACACATTTCTAATAATTAAATCAGCAATAGTATGCAGTCTATCAATGGGATATCCATGACTAATAGATAATTCAATTAATTCATCCATTTCATCTAAAAAATCATTATCACTACTAATTAGTTCACTTAACCATATAAATTGTCCTCTTACTGTGTTACATTTTATAAAATGTGGGTGCATACTAGAAAAATGTGAATAATTATTTACAAATGTGGGCTTACAATACAGTTGATTATGAAATCTATATTAATTATCAAATCCAGAAAGTTCAATGTTAAACCTTTAGCACTGATCATAATCTTCAAAAAATCTGTACTATCATTTATGGCTGCAAAAATATCTGAAGATCATCCCACGTACTCTTCCAAATAAAAATCATATAATCTATGTATGAAATAAAGGGTGTTTAGTCAAAAAGTCATGTTCCCAGCAAGCCATCACTAAATTTTCAAAAAATGTGTGCCATTCTAGCACCCATAGCAACTCCTTTCTTTTGTTGATAAATTTTATCTTGGAACATGGCAAAATTATTAGCTAGCACAAAAAAAAAAACCAAATTGTATTAATTTGACTATTCTTAATAGATGCGAACGTGACTAAATACATACATATAAAGTTGGTACCTGTTTCCCAGACAATAGCTATATTTAAGGAAATTACATCTATGATGATTAATATAGTTTCACTCCCTAAAAATGATAACTATGCAGTAAATCTAAACAAACTTATGAGTCTTGTAGATAATGTTATGACTTTTGCACAATACAGTTAAGGATAGAATCCAGATATACTGCTATAAATTCAGTTTTACTACTATGTGCAGAAACAATTGGCCTGAAAGGAGGATTGTTGGCATCTTTATGAATTTTAGGAATGACAAAAAATGACCCCTATCTTAGGATAGTCATTTTTTTAATTCATAAATGCTATAATCAATAAATCCTTGTGTCATAAGATCTAATAGACTATATCAACTTTAGTTATTTGTTCCAATACAGAGTGTTTAGGTACCAATTTATAACAAGTTTTGTCAGACAATATATTAAACATATTGTGTTCATGAGTATCCATCAAAAGAATACTAGTTCCTTTGTCAGCCCGCATAATTCTTAACTGCCTGTTATTTGTAAGATCATTTAAGACAGTACATACAGCCTGACTTCATTTATATTCCTCAATGACATTTTTGATATTTAAGACTTGTTTAAAGTAATTATTGCAGGCTTGTGAAAAGAAACATTTAAACTGTTGTATAAAATAGGATTATAAGTGCTTATTTGTGTAAAATGTTTACATTACCATTATTAAATCTTTCAGCAGCATGTAAAATAAATTTTAAATTTAATTTTCCAACAAAGAGATTAAAATCTAAAACTAATTGTGCACATTTGGCTGGAATAAAAGAAAATCCTTTATGTGATACATTTAACTTCTTGACTGATAGCTCTCCAGAGAGAAGATTGAATACAGGATAAATTAATATGTTCTGAGTCATCCTCTTCCTCCTGTCTTGTTATGGGTTCTGATAGACCAATATTTCCTTTGATTCATTTGATTCACTTCTGAGTAAAAAGGACCTTCATTTGATGGTCCAGGCTGATCATGAAAATCTGTACCATCTGAGTTCTGTAAATTTGGGGCCAAAGGTGGAAAGTCTTGGTTATAATTACCAATATTGGCTGCAGAACACTGCAGAACATTGTAGATTAACTATATTAGAGTTAACAGGATTGACATGGCTGCCCTCTTCTACTTTGTTTTGAATAAATAAACGTAATATGTAAAGGCATACCTTGAATTGTGTTACTTTTAAAAAGTTTGATTTTTTTGTCCTTGACAAATTATTCAATATTAATCATGGTGGCGATCTTTTTAGTCTGCTAGAATGCAAAGAAGTGTGCTGGCAAATATTCTTAGAAGCTGATAAGCATCCTGGGTTGAATGGATGTGTCAGTGTTAAATGTTTTTTTTAATATTCAAATGTTTTATATATTTTATATTTTGTTGTAAGTTATTTTATAGATTTACTTGTGAATATATGTTTAAATTGTAAACTTAATCCAATTGATGTGATTTGATCATATGATCATGAGGTCTTATGTTTAAATGGATTTATAACACACACAGTTAATAGAACTGATGACGTTCTACTAATAATAAAAGAATGAAAGTGCTTATCTTATTTTTTGCATTTCTGTAAGTCATTTGCACTCTATGTTCTTATTCTGACTTGGCACTTATTCAGTTTTTATATCTTTATGCATGACAAATAAAATTTTGAGTTTTTGCCTTGAGACACTAGCTATTGTTCACTACTAGTCACCACTAACAGTTACAGTTTTGCCATACCAAGCATCACAAAAAGGCAGAAGCTAAAAAAACAGAAAATTAAAAATGTAAAAAAAAAATTAAACAGTCTGCTGATTTATCCAAGTGGTGGCCTTGTAAAATATCTTGACTTGAACCTAGTATCTATGGCATTACCCTGAAGCATTCACTATTTTAACAGTGTTTGCTACATGATAACTTGCATTTCTGTTACATATCATCATGCCTTTGTTTCATGAAATATATTAAGGAAGGGGCCACATAGGAACTTATATAAGGTCATGTGTTATACAGCATATAAAACTAAAATTTACACATGCGCTAAGTAAGCTAATTAATACAATGAGTACTTGTTCAGACTTGTTTACAAAGGTTTTGATTAAGGATAAATATTTCACAATTCATTCCATTGCTAATTTTACTTCCTTACCCTTTAGTCCAGGGCATATTTATTACATCATACACATAAAAATGTGCTATTACTTTTATTGTAGTCAAGTGAAGGCTGCTGCAGGAGACACAAATCAAAATGAGCTCATTTATCATTCATTATACACACTTCTATTACAACCCAGACATTGAAAATTACATTTGTACTTCAGGTTTCAGGACATAAAACATTTAATTGTGACTACTAACTTCAAAATATCCAAACCTGGAATCAAACCTTGCATTATTGGCACTGTTGCTTATATATTGTTGCATTATCACATTGAGCCACAGAATAAGTTACATAAGAGTTGTATTTTTCTCAATTAATATTATTCAAAGTGCTGACTGTAGCACAATAGTGCCAGTTTCATTTGCACCACTGATGGCATTCCACATTAATTTTGAGCTTTTCCCTTGGGAAGTGAACTGTTTACTGATAGTCACCATTGATTGTCACCAACACACAATGCCAAGAGTCATACAAAGGATAAAGCCAAAGAAAAATTTTAAAATGACTTTGTATGATGATTTCTCAATGTTGAAGTTTTATACCATTAAGATCCTGGCATTAAGGATCCCTGCTTACACAAAGACATCACCATCTCTAGAACTGAACTGGAAAACCATGGAAATATCACAAAATTATTGGCAAGAATTACAGTGTTTGCAACATTAACATAACATTATGGAGTAGAGAAAGCAGATCACATATACTCAGCTTTGTAATTCTAAAAGTTTACATTTAGATAACAATATGCCCATGTTCTCTTAATTCTCATCATTTCATAGTAGAAGCCTGGATGAATGGGATATTTGCAAAAGTTATGCTACTGAAGCACATCATAGTACAATGCAAAGGTATGCAATATAAGAGAATGTTCTTCCCTTTTGTTTGTGAATATTAGTCACTTTTAATGTATTTGCAACATGTTTGCATTAGAATTTGCATTTAATTTGAACTTTTATGTATGCATGTTAAAGTTGTATGTGCTTGATATGACTTACACTTTATATGCAGAGGCACAGTTATTTCGTAAACATATTTTCATAAAGATGGTATAAGGTATATCACCTATATCAGTCAATGTAATCACTAATTTTGCTGTAAGGCTAGTCTCCCTGACATATCTTCTGTAAGTGTGCATCAAAGCAGTATGGGTGTTAAACAGTTAATCATGTAGTAGTACTAATGAGTCACACTTGCAAGTCAGTAGCTAGATATAGTTCTTAATAGTCACTTCTGTATTGCTAGGCTTCATGCACAGCATCATGTAGATCCTCATACCATGTTTACCTGCCAAGCACTTTGAGTAAATTGGGTGATTCAAGAATGATAATGAGCTGACACCTGATTTACATATTCAGTATGTACAGATGGGTTAATCTACACTATATAACACAACCTGGGGCTAAGTAACTTCTGTCATTGTATGGAAGGTTGGTTGGATTTACCAAATCCTTCAAAACTTAATATACTATTGTTTGACTGAGTTAAAGTACAGAAATTGTATTTTTTGTGAAATTTATTGCAATTCCTGTCAAAGTATGTTATGTTATTTAAAAGTACTAAATACTGTTAAGATTTTAGCATGTTTTCCTGGAAAATTGGAACTGATGTCTGTACTTTCACCATTTCTGTTGGTATAGAAAATATAACACTTGCTATTGCAATGATTCTCAACTTATGTTACACGGGTTTATGGAAGCATTTCTCTGAGGATATGAACACATTTCTTACTTAGGAGAAGTAGCAGTGTTAACGTGACATTTCAGAAAATGGTCTATGGAACGATTGTTGCATATCCTACTTTATGCCTCTCCAATATATACCAACCTAAGGCAATGCAATCTAAACAAGCTAGAGACCTGCTACAACAAAATCGCCAAATTCTCCACAGGGGCATCCTACCATAGTCACTACTGTCTCTCTCTTGCTGAACTAGGCTGTCTTGAACTCCCTCATCTCCTTCAATGATATCAACTCTCACTCGCCCACAAACTAGTAAACCATCCACTAAATGTTCCATCCCTCCAGAATCTACTCCAACCCCATCACACCAGCTGACCACTAAGATCCAGCAACAAAAATCACTTGCAGATCACTAAAGCCAATAACTCTGCTGGTGAAGCACTATTCTCTTGCACCATAGCCAAATTATGGAACTCCCTCCCACTCACAATTACCTCCATACCATCATGCACCCACTTCAACACTTTACTAAAAGCGCACCTAAAAACATGCTGGCTATGCCCTTGCAACTCCCACTCTAAAATCACCCATCCCATCCAACCACTACCTTTCTTTCCACTCCACTAACTACCTCGATTATAGCAAGCTCAGATGCTCATAAGCCTAGTACTTATTATACAGTAGGAACTTCTTATTGTAATATTTGTTAATGTCTGTTATGTACTTCACAGATAAAGATTCTAGTTGTCTACTGATGTACTATGTTCTGCATCTGTAAATATGTTGTAAGTAATTGCTATGTTATATTGTTAATCGCTATGTAATCCAATGTAACTACTGTCTGTTTATTTTAACTGTGGAGCTTTTCTCCCCGGGCCTCCGCTGAAAATGGACCTACATCCAGTCGGATACTCCCGGTCAACAAATGTAAATAAATAAATAAATAAATAAATATGCCAGACAGAAAAAATGTCTTACTCCATTAGAAAGGTTATGTTCTTGCCACCTGGGGGGAATGGTTTATTTGTAGGGTGTTGTTTATATTTATTGCATAACTGAATGCTGTCTACAATTTGCAATTTTTGTAAAGATCATTACTTATATTACATACAAATGTGTTCTGCCACATGTCCTTAAGATTATAAAAAGACACCCAACTACAAAATGTTATTTTATTTTTAAAGTGTTATTTCATACACATGTTTCATTGCTAATGCTATTATATATTCCAGACATTAACTAATTGCTTTCCCCTTAATCAGTTCTGTTATTGACAGTGTATGTGTGGGGGTAGACTAATGTGCTTGGATTAGGTATGCATATTCATATAGATCACTCATTTACAAATGCTTAATGATAATGCCAGTATAAATGTATATTTTTCCCCAGCATAGATCATCTTGTGAGCATATATTTCCTGTTTGTCTGACAGCTATTTTTTGCTTCATTACAAGAATATGGCACCTAAAACTCTGAGCCATATAAACCTACGTTTACAGATCCTGAGGATGAGATTATAGTCCAGGCACTTCATCGACATGTTTCACACATCTTAGTGAAAACTTTAGCTTTCAAGCCCTTCCATGACAATGTCTGGTGGCTGGTGGTTGGTGATGCAAATGTTGTGGGTGGTGATGGTCTTGATTACCTAGCAATCAGACATCAGGCCAGTGACAAGATAACCAAGGCAAAAATGAGAGCCAGTGCTTTTACATGGGAACAGAGAACTACTTCAGGTGGTTCTGCTACCAAACCACCGTTCATTGAGCTGGAGGATAGTGTAATTGATCCAGAATGCTTAGAGGAATTTCCCAGTGTTATGATGGATGCAGGTCCAGAGGTGGAAGACAACCAAAGGTTGTCTACTGTTGAAATATATTTTATAAAATTGATTTTTAGAGTTATACATAGATGTCTTTCATGTGTCATCTTTTGTTCAATGCTGATCATACCTTTATCCATCAACATTTTGTTTGTCTAAGCACTTCCAGTATTGATGTTCTACAACCACCTGCAAATAGTATGGGCATAACTTTTTTATTTCTCTTCATTTATATATTGGTCTTTAAAATGACCTTACTGAAATTTCTACTTGCACTTGCATCAAGTATTGCTTTACTCATGGTTGCATAGCATGTGTCTGATCATTTTTTCTTGTATTTCTCTTTTTGCTGTGTTTTACTGCTATAATCACAGAGGATCCTGCCACAAGCACTATGGATCTCTTACAACCTGATGTTGGAGTATTAATAGCCGCTGGCAATTATGGCAGTAATGAGGAGGCACAGTCTGGGGTAGCAAGGGGTATGTCTGACACTGAAGTTGTGACTCCTCCATCCCCTTCCCAGAGTTTACACACAGTTACATACCTACACATACCCATGATATGGAGCACTCTGAGATTGGATAGGTTAAGGGTAACACAATTAACCAGGGTGGTATCTTTACCTTAGTTGTAGAGCAAGCAGAGTCTCCCCCTAGCCATCATGAGGATGAAGTATCAC
>NC_056732.1:1686960247-1687060247 GCF_019279795.1 Protopterus annectens | reverse complement strand
ATAGATATATACATATGCAGACACCCATACATCCATATGTCGTTAGACATATATATATATATATATATATATATATATATATATATATATATATATATATATATATATATATATATATATATACATATATATATATATATATATATATATATATATATATATATATATATATATATATATATATATATATATATGTAGAAATATATATGTATATATGTGTGTAAACATACACATATATATAGCTAGGATATTAATTGAATTATGTATTTAAATTACATCTGTTAACCGGGTAAGTCTGTATACAGGTCTCCTGGAGGCTGCCTGGCAGGGCCGTGTGTAGAGTAATACTAGAACACGTGTCCATTGCTCAACCACAGTATTATGAGCAGTCTATGTGCAGCACAGAACAGTGCCTGTCCAGTCATACTATGAGAACAGTAGTCCTGCATAATACAGAAGGGAATAATGATATACGGTGCACATCGTGGGCCATGTGAGTGTGCTTCATGCACAGTATGTCACACCTGGGGCGTTGGTTCCGTGGAACCGGGAGATGAGGCTGGCCAGGTGCGTGAGCAAACCACTGCTACACAATACCCTGGCAGGATGCTATCAGTGAGAGAAACACTGTAGACCAGCTAGGTCTACTCTTGACACAACAACAGGTCCGCCCCTGGCGGGATGAACCAACAGTTGTGAGTCACATCGATGTCACCACCAGTATTGGAGGAGGATCCAGGGAAGGCTGGTACATATGTGGACTAAATGGATGAAGAGCCTGCAGATGCTTGGGTGGGGACAGTATACTGGAGGTGTACCAGGACGTGCAGCGAGGGAACTGTGTGGAGGTGTGGTATGGCAGGGCTAGCAACCGGGGACTGGATGGATGCTATGTATGTAGAGCTCTGGGCTGGGGAAACAGAACATGGGTATGTCATTATGGTAGACATTTGCAAATGAAGTAAAACAGCAATAGTGTAGTGGCCAGAGCATCCGCCTAACGAGCACACATTCCCGGGTCGAGTCCCACTGCAGCACATCCTATTTTCCATGTGATATCCATATGTTAACACCATTGTGCTGTATAACCTAAGTAACATTTATATAATTGCACAGGAGTACTGCCTTAAATGCACATGTGAAGTGTCATAATGACTAAGGCACTAGTAAGCATGTGTAAGAGCATAACAGCAGTAGTACGCATGGATAAGCAGTTGTAAGTGTGTTTACTTGTATTTGCGTGGGGGGTAAACATTGCTTACATAGCTTGAGCTAAGTAGATGCTAGCTGAGTGTAAGGAAATGCAACCTGAGGTTAGCATTGCTTAGCTCTGCACAAACCCGCGCACACCTGCGTACAACTGCTCAAATGTCCCTAACTCACTTTGTATCCGACAGCTAGTGTTCTACCCTGAAACAAAATATACAGCCTCTGAAAGGCCCACACCCAGGACACTGCACATCATACACTACGTGATTTACCAGTAAACCATGGAAGATGTACATAACCACTAACTTCACATACATATCATCCAGCACAATCAGTCAACAGCACAGGAGATGTAGTAATAACACACCACACAACCTCTTAATGCATGGATCCCGGACATAGTGCACCATAATGTGGGTACATATAGGGATATCTGTCATATCTTGCTCTAATACACTTAAAATGTTGCAAGTTACATAGTTATATGTAGTAGAACACATATATTGATGGAGATAATATGTCTGAAAAACGTGTCGGCACGAATGACTGACCTCAGTCCTAACGTCATCCATGTCAATTACCAAGAGAATGAGGTACAGGCCACACATATAGGCTGAACATGCATGGACATATGGACAGATACACATCTGTAAATATAGAGAGATAGACAGCTATATGTATATATATATATATATATATATATATATATATATATATAACTATATATAACAGCAATATATATATATATATTAATATAGTGTATATATCCATATATATATATATATATATATATATATATTCACAGATATATATATACATATACATATAGAGCTATATCAATGTCCAGTTCTATCCTCTATATGTTCAGTGTACATTCACATATATATATGCAGATATATATATATATATATATATATATGTATATATATATATATATATATATATATATATATATATATATATATGTGTGTGTGTGTGTGTGTGTGTGTGTGTGTGTGTATACAGATAGACATGGGAACAGACTCCTGGCCCACTCCGTACTACATAACAGACCATAAGCAGAGTTAATGGGAGTGGGGGCACAAATGAGGGATACCTGGTAATTACTGCTATGTAACCCCCCCCCCCAGCCCTAATGGATATACTGTGCAATCCAATATCCAGCACATGCAGTACTTGACAGCAGGACCCACCACAACACAGCTACAATGTTACAACAGTAATCCATGTCACCTGTACATGTCAGGCCAATATCTGTAACATATCATGCAGATACGCTATTGTACCGCAGGGAATGTACTATTTTGAAGGGGTACATATTACAACGGTACAGATATGCACACACATCCATACATTGACAATCATGTGCAGGTGTATCAATACACACACACACACACACACACATATATATATATATATATATATATATATATATATATATATATATATATATATATATATATATTGATAAGCTATATGGGATATATGGGTACATACACATATACAAAGACAAAGGGTATTAGTAGCCATACATATGTAGAAGTAGTGTGGACATACTGGGTGCAATGTATATCCCCAGCCACAAGCCCTGTAACTGGTACCTGTGACATCTGTGGTGTGGCAACCAGCCCCACAAAGGGGATACTTACATTGCACATATACCCACTCACAATTCAAAGGACATGACAACCTTTATTTGTGTACCATACAATAATGTATGCCATTACTGTCAACACATGGATGTTGTATATAACCAGTGATGGATGCAAGGCCCACACAAAACAGTAGATGCAGACAGTGCTGATATATAACATACTATGGTGTCCAGGCTAAGCCCTTCAATTTGTACAACAGTAGACAAAGGATTTGCCTGCACAATACGTAACAATCAACAATATCAGATGTAGTTCAGCAGCCTCCAGTTACACCCTGTAGTCAAGCCCTAGGGGGACATTCATTACTTGTGGTAATGTCAATGCATCTGTCACATGTATGGTCCCTGACCAACAAATGTTGTGGGTGTTCACACTATGACTGGGATGATAGTAGGAATGCTAGCAGTAGTTAATGATAGGCCATTACCTAACAACCCCTAACCGTATCACAGCAGGACAAAGGCTGCCATATATGTGGAGGACAAAGGCAGGAATACAGGGCCATACCCGCAATATTGCAGTTACACATACTGGAACATGCTGGTGTTACAGGATATGTTGCAACATACCCTTATGCAGGAATAAGACATCAGGGACACAAATGGATATAGCCATGTACTGCTAGCATGCAACACACACACTACCAGTGTGATATCTGACACAGGACCTGTGTGGTGGGCAGACAACACATAATAGGCACACCTCTGTCCAGCTTGAGGATAGGCCCACAGTAGTGAGCTATGCAGATAGACTGCAGTCCAAGATAAACTAGCATGTGCACACACACACACACACACACACACACACACACACACACACACACACACACACACACACACACACACACACACCCTGTAACACCAGTACTATGCAAAGCATTACACCACTCTCCTCACAGTCTGTCCATATGTCCTGATCCTCCTACATATATGTGGCTGCCCTGAGTTTGTAGGTTATCCTGTAAGAGGCATTGCTACCTGCTGTCTGCAACATTGATGCCCACACACAGGAAGGATGTCCATCACACAGGGAATGTACAGGAAATACAGCCACATGATGTAGGTATTTATAGTGGGTGGATGCCATGACACTGGTAATTGGAATATATATGGGTATCTAGATAAGTACATGTCCATATCGTCCCACCATATGTCCTGAAAATGGAGTGTAGCTGTACCCCAGGCCCTATAGTCCCAATGTCATAGTGCAAGGGGATGTCTGGTATGTATAGCTGGTATATTAATAGACATTTGCTACTGTCATTGGGATTGTTGTCACAGACATGGTGTGTGTGGAAGGTGACATCTGCTCATAACATGTGCACCATTGGCTACTGACAGACATTCTAAGGTTATCATGGTACAGTACCTGCATATATAGCAGGCTCAACAGCCATGTCACAGCACAGGGTAGGATACACCTGTGTGACAGTGCATAACCACAACCAATGTGAACACAGCCACAGCCACATATGGTACGCTAGCATAATAGTACAGTATATGGACTATCTGTCCTACACCATCCTCATATGTGCCACTCACAGAATGACCCTACATATACTGGGCTGCTACCCAGTCTGGTCTGATGGCTGTCTGTGATATGGGACATGTGTGTGTATGGCCCTACACACATGCAAGGTAAAATGGTACCATACAGTGGGGCAGCATGTAACATCAGATAGAAGGGAAGCTAGAACAATGAAATCTACCACAGTCCGTACACAGGCCCTAGTACATACTAACAATACACATACTGCCAACATTCACCATCACTACACAGACCTCAGTACTGTACAAACATCCACAGAATTTCCAGGTTATGGCATTAAGTGTAACCTCCTACTGTACATGACATGTGTAGCACTCTGATATATCACTGGCTTGTTATCAGATATGATGACACTATTCACAGTGTACAGCACATATGCACCACTTCATGCACTACATATGTACAAAGGTTGACAGAGGTGTGGCTGACAGCACATACACAGGGCCATTATAGACATGTTGTGGTGATACCCTCATTAATCTACCATTGTAACAGGGTTTGTTGCAACATATGTCCAATGAGGGATATGTAGTCAGTAACTGTCACGGCCTTCACCATCAACAGACTGCAATCCTCACACTACCTTCTGCATTCCACAGATAGATGCATTGTGGCTAACACATGAAACCAAAGGCACAACACTGGCCAGTCTGCGGATGTCCCTGCAGATGGGGATTCCTGATATACATGGAACTGACATGGCAGGTACTGCAACATGTATGACAGGCATATCCAGACAAACACTGTTAATCCAACATTACTCCATATGCAGTATAGCAGTACTTAGTCTGTAGTCAGGTTAGGCACATCTCCCTCCTGTTTGTTGCCCTCTTTCCACAGTGTATGTTGTTAGAGGTAAATCCCCAACCCATCTGAAATGCTGCTTGCCAACGACAGTTCTAGCTCCTGCTTACAGTGACAGACAAGCGCCAACACCACTAGGATGTTTCCAGGTATTGGGGTGCGTTTCCATGCAATTGGCTATGGGAATGTTACCACACCTGTTCCACAGGCAGTCGGCTAGGGAAGGGATGGAATTCGTGCAGAGACCATCAGCTGATCATGAGCATCACTTTAAATACACATGCTGCTGCCTAAGCAATGCAAGTGTGGGCCTCCACATCCATCAGAGAGGGAGTGGGGGAAGCAGACAGAGGCGAATACATGTCAGGAAGGGGTGGGAGGGTAAAACTGTTTGTGTCCCACACCTACCAGAACAGGGTATCAAACACCTGACAGCTATGTAGTGCTATCACAGTTCGATGCTGTTATTGGATGTGCCACATGGGTTATCTGGTGGGGAGCACTCAGAACATATATGTGATGGTGAGTGACATCTGCAACAGAGATAAGGTAGATATACAGTAGGTGACGTACACATGCCTGTCTACTTGAACAGGTGCCAGTGTCATCACAGTCACAATCACACAGGGATGCACACACATTAACACACTTGGCAGGGCCAGGAGTGCAACTCGTCACTAGTGGGATTGTCACAACACATCAATGTGCAGGGAACACATGCACCATATGGGTCATACGGAGGCTGTATTGGCAGTGAGTATGAGGGGGTGTCAGACATAAGGCAGCATGCTTCACTGTGCCCTGGGGGGAGTAGTGCATGTGGATGTGGACATACACACCATACAACACACACACAAACACACAGGGTGCCAGTTTGGACATGCATGGGTGCATGTCTGCACAGGTGTGTGGTGGCCAACAGTGCCAGCAGGCTATACAAGGGTAAGCAATGGGTATACCTTGGCATCAGGCCACATGACAATGGTCTGCATTGTGGAGCAGACCTATAGCTTCTGCATTTCCCCACACAGGTGGGTATTGCATCCGTCATCTAGTCACCTGGGTGACTATTGTGTGTGGCCAATGCTGTGCATTACTTGCCATGTATGTGTTCCCTAGTCCATGACTTGGATGGTGTCTAGGATGTGCACACCTCCCACATGCATGAACAGTGACATGTGGAACTGTACCTGGGGTGTCTGGCCTATGCTGTGAACACAGCTTATCATCAGATGTGCCAGTCTTGCCCACGTGTGGCAGGGAGTGGTACTGGTCAGCAGATTTACCCTGCACCTACATTGATAGCATGCTAGCAGCATTTCCTGATGTCAGTGTCATCTGTCCATACAGGGCATGTTGTCAGGCATGGTATGTCAGTTGTGAGTCACATGTGAAGGCACAGTGGGGTTGCTAACTGTGATTGGCAGGCCTTGATGTCACATATATGGGTATGGCTTTGCACTCCAGTCTCTCAGCTATTTACATCTGTTATCCCTGTATGGTTGACATTGCAATATATAATATGGCCACCATCAATGAAATTAGCAAAACCCCTCCACATTGCCCACAGGTGTCACAGACTCACAACCACCTCTACACAAGATATGAGTTACCAACACACACACACCCACACACACACAGACACACACACACACACACACACACACACACACACACACACACACACACACACACACACACACACACACACACACACACACACACACACACACACACCTGTCATGTCTGAGAGTAGAACTCCTAATACACTATAGCACTACGCAGTTATATTGCATGCCACAAACATTACTGAAGTACATCTTCCCCAAAGGTGTATTTCACAATTAATGACATCAGCAGGACTACCAAAGTAGGGCATTTGTAATGTACTGCGAGTGAGTAGCCTATAATGCATTGCTCCATACACAGACACTGAAACACACACAAAACATCCGGAACTGGCATGGATGGAGATGGAACACTACCACTGTTCTAAATCACACTACAGCAGTACGCAGTTATAGAACGCACTACGGCGATTAATGGGCTATCGCTTTCCCAGAGCTGTACTTCTAGGTGAGTGACATCAGGAGCCTTGCCAAAGTAGAGTATTTGTATTGTATGGTGTGTGAGTAACCAATAAAGCATTGCTCTCTACCCAGTTAGACACAGACTCACACAGTTGCCAGATCTGGGGTTTGAACACCTACCTAACTAGTATATCACACTGCAGCAGTACGCAGTTACAGAATGTGAGTGACATCAGCAGCCTTGCCAAAGTAGAGTATTTGGATTGTATGGAGTGTGAGTAGCCTAAAAAGCATTGTTCTCTACCGAGTCTGACACACACACACACACACACACACACACACACACACACACACACACACACACACACACACACACACACACACACACACACAGTTGCCAGGTCTGGGGTTCAAACACCTACCTAACTAGTTTATCACACTACAGCAGTACACAGTTACAGAATGCGCTACAGCGATTATTGGGCTATAACTTTCCCAGAGGTGTACTTCTAGGTGGGTGACATCAGCAGCCTTGCCAAAGTTGAATATATGTATTATACGGAGTGTGAGTAGCCTAACAAGCATTTCCCTCTACACATTCAGAGACAGACAGGCATGCACACAAACACACACACACAATTGACAGGTCTGGGGTTAGTACTACTACCTAACTAAGTCACTACAGCAGTATGCAGTTATGGGATGCGCCATGCATATTACTGAGCTGTAGCTCTCCCAAAAGTGTAATTCACATTGGATGACCTCAGCAGGCTTGTCATGCTACTGCTATGGGGAGGGCAGTGTGTGCATGGGCCATACCCCATTCATGTAGGGGTTGACATGCCACATGTGGGCACAAACAGGGTCATATGTCACAGGTGCATGTATAGAGCTACTAGATGGCTACTTCCTTGTACAGTCTTGTTGCACAGCTGGCATGTACACCACATAGTCTGTCATGCTGACAGGTACTGGTGGCTAGTATCCACAGTAGGTTACATCTGCACCTCATGTATTTGGTGCCTTTGGCTGTGTGTCAGTTGGGACAGGCCCGCATGGCTCCTTGTCACGGTCACCTTCTTCCACCCATCTATGCCTGTGTACCTGTGGCTTATTATAGTGTGTTGTCCTTACATATTTGTCTGTATTCCCATCCACTGTGTGTGCAAGGCAGGAGTGGTGCATACTGACATGTGTCCGCACTGAGAACTGCAACTTCCAGATATGTCTGGTCCACTGGTGTTTGCAGACATAGCCTTCATGTGTTTAAGTGTGTGAGCATGCCCAGTATGACCTCTCAGTATGTTGTTGACTGACATTGCCTTCATTCCTCTGTGTGTGAGCATGCCCAGTATGGCCATCTGTGTTGCATGTTTGGATCACGTCCAGGTTGTTTGTAGTGTGGTGCTGACCTTTGTGTTGTACACTGACAGGTAGCATGCTGTGTCTGCAGGGTATCCATCAGTCATTTGCCATTGACTGTTGCTACATTTCTGCATAGCGAGGGGGCACCTGACTGTTTCTAATGTTCTACACAGGAGTGGGGGGGTACACCTGACTGTTACTCTAAGTGTGCGTTGGATGGGGAGGTGCACCTGACACTTGTACACATTTGCTAGGACTGTACTGGTATGTCAGGTACTCCATTTCAGTCTGTAGTCTTACCTATCCTGCTGGCTAGGGCATACCAGTGTAGTACAGATCCTAGCTTTGTTTACCTACATATTAGTTTCTGACTTCCTAGCTTTCACAACTTGCATCACACTGTCTGGCCTGCTACGGTCTATCTATGTAGGCCTGGGGGAGGGGTTCACCATAAGGCATATTCAGAGGCCATAGTACACCATTTGTTTGTGTTACTCTTCACCTGTCCTGTTGGCTCAGACTGTTGTTGGGTATGTGATCCTTCCTGACTGGCATGTGTGGCACTTATGGACACCCCTGTCGTTCAGGCCATTTCCTGCAGTGGGTTTTGTCACCCTGTGTAGTACTGGTGACTATGGTGACTGCAGTATGAGTTACAGATCTCATGATGCCACTGTGGGTGTCTACTCTCTCCTGCCTTGACATCCGGCCACTCAATTCCCTTGCATCTTTACATCCATACCATAGCTACTGGTAAAAACACATTCTACTCCATTTGACAATTGGTAGGTTGATTGACTTACCTTGAGGGTGTGCCATACTTGAGGATGGTGCTAGAGGGCTGCCTTTGTCGGATGCACATAGTACATTCGCTATACATTGTTGGGCACAGGTAGTGTCATGTTTGGCATCCCTTTTACTGTCTGTGCGAGTCAGAGAGAGGTGTCATTCCCTGGGCCCCTACTGCGTCAGTGCATATGCTATGTGTTGCCTCTTTGCCAAGGCTAGGGCATACTGGACATGCCCCTTCTGCCTACTGGGGCAGGCTCAAGCTGTTCCTCCTCTGAGTCACTCTGTGCCTGTACAGGCCTTGGCATTGGTGGGGGGCTGTGTGACCCTGCCCCATGCTGTTCCTGCTGCAGCTGTTTCTGCAGGATCATATTGTGTAGCAAAGCACATACCATTACTATTTGGGTACATGTAGCTGGTGAATACTGCAGGGCTCCACCAGATGTGTCCAGACACCAGAATCATGACCTGAGCGTCCCAAACACATGCTCTATTATATGTCTGGCCTGTGCATGTGCCTCATTATGGCATTGTTGTTCAGGTGTGTGTGCATTTCTGATGGGTGTCATCAGCCATGGCTCCAATGGGTATGCAGCATCCCCCACTAGGTTACCATAGGGGATGTCCACATCGGCAAATCTGTGGTACAGCTGCATCAGTTGCCATATGTGTGAATCGTCATAGCTTCCAGGGCAGCCAGCACACACATTCAGTATAATGCCTTGGGCATCACATATGACCTGGCAGTTGATGGAGGGGATGCCCCTGCAGTTGATGTAGGCCCTACCCTGCTCACCGGGTGGTGCTTTGATGCATAATTGCATGTAGTTTATAGCACCCACTACCCCAGGGTAGTTAGCTATTTGGTGGAAGAGATGCATATTGCGGGTCAATACCTCACTTGTGTTGAGGAAATATACATGCTCACTGGCATGTGCTGACATGGCATCCAGGAACTGGTGGAATACTCTGGATGCTGATGCCTCTGAGATACCCATGGTATCTCCAGTTGTGGTTTGGGAGGTACCTATGGCTAGTATACCTAGGCCTGCAAATACCTTGGTATCCACTTGGATGGGTTCCCCTTGGCCAGTGTGGTGTGTCAGGTATGGCCTGCACAGCTCAACGATTTGCTGTACGAGATCTCTGTCTACCCTATAGCACTCCACTATCTCCAGCTCATGTAGCCCCTGGTAGGTTACCCTGGGTCTGTATACTCTTCTCTGTTTCCTCACTGTGGGTTGTTCGGCAGCATTGACATCCTCACAACCCTCAGCCTCTTGCACATGTTGTTCTATGTTGCCTGCTGCAGCCCTTCTCATTTTGTAGGTTTGTTTTTAAAATTTCCCTGCTTATATACACCAATGGTGTAGAGTGTGGAAAAACCAAGGGGGTAGGTGTTTGCTTGGTTTATAGTGGTGTTCTGGGCTGGGCTGGTCTGCTGCCTGTGTGATTAGCTGATTCTGACACATTTCACCTTGCAGCTCAGCTAGTTCACCTTGATTACCTTCCTACTGCTGTTTTCCCTTCCCATTGCCCCCCTGTTTAGGACTATGTGCGCACCGTGCAGACAGAGTGCTCATATGTGCACAGACCTGCCTTTTTCTGGTTTAACTTCCTTTTTCTTCCTGTAAAACACGGTGCGCAGCGCACACACCCGCTTACACTTTGTAAAGAGTGCTAGACAGGTTTAGACACATCCCTAGCTTAACTGTGCTAAGCTAGGAGCAATCCCAAGCCACAGGTCTCCAATACACTTACAGTATACTCTTGGGACCTGCCTCTCCCTGAGAAAATCTGGGATTCACTAACCTTTCCCTCATTTGCAGAGGATTGCCTGCTAATGCATAGTTACATGTCCCGCACTGAGCCTCCCCCCTTAGCAACTATTACTCACTGGCCAGGTTGTCTACTGCCTGCCATTGACTTGCATGGCAGAATACTGATTTTAGTTAGAATGCTTATTTTAAGTTTATTTTATTATTTTCCCCCCAATCCCGTTTGCACGTTGCTGCCCTATGCTTAAACAGGTGAGATTGGCGAAAAAAAATGTATAGTTGTTTATTTTTTTTAGACAATTTGCAATGCCAGTGGCCTTCTACTTGGACATTGGCATGCTTCCTCTATGATATGCAACCTTTATTTGGAGCTGTCATAGCTCCGTTTTGCAGATTGCAGAAATGCACTCGGTTACTAACAGAGTACACTTCTGCACACTGCACTCGTCCTGCACGGACAGCTGCCAGCTTCCTGGATCGCATATTACCCTCATTTGCATGGTTTTCACATGCAAATGAGGGTAATTTGCATACAGGAGCTCAGTCCATGCAGGATTAGTCTAAGAGCTCACATGCACGTCCCGGGAGCTCATTCCTGGATCGCACGCTGGCCATATTGCCGAAAAGAGCTTTTAGACTAATCCTGCACTTTCTACAGGGCTTTGTAAATCCGGGGTTTGTCTTCTAAGCCAAGGTCTGGAAGCAGCAACAGCACTTTCTATTAAAGTCTGTTGCATATACAGATTAATGATAGAAAAACAAATGTTGGGGATTGTTGCTGCTAAGTGTCTTTGTGGCTGTATTCTAAAGAGTAATCTAACCAAGGGTTAAAGGGAGTACATCTTGTAGATGTGGGTTTTGTATGTTCATGAATTGCACTGCCATATTGATTTGCTTCAGTAGCTTGTAATTTAAATACTTATACCTTCATTATCATATTCTGCTGCTTACCCTTGTTTTGCAACTTGGCACAATGCACAGAGCTGTTTAATCAAAAGCAAACAGCACAAGACACTAATCACTGCTTGTTGTGCAAATGAGATTAGCATGAAGTGTAGACATTTGTGAATCCCAGCCATAGTGTTTATGATGTTTAATAATCCATCAAAATACGGTGACTGTGTGTGTGTGTGTGTGTGTGTGTGTGTGTGTGTGTGTGTGTGTGTGTGTGTGTGTGTGTGTGTGTGTGTGTGTGTGTGTGTGTGTGTGTGTGTACGAGAGAGAGAGAGAGAGAGAGAGAGAGAGAAAGAGAGGTTCATAGGTTCATATGTTCATAGGTTCATACTAGGCTATCTACCCTAGGGCATTTATAAGCCTAGCCAGAGTGTGTTTGGCTTTCGCCACCCATTTTAAATTAATTTTGCTATGCCCTTTTTTGAGGTTTGTATACTGTGCCTCTGTGTAACAGTGACACAGAAGTGATACCCGGGGTAAACCTACGCTCTCCCATCCACTCATCAAGATTCCTCTTGAAGAGAGTCAATGAGGGACTCTGCCTAACCTGGACTGGGATTTTATTCCAGAGTGAAGGGAGCCTCTGGGTTATGAATCTGTCCCTCCAGCATGTCCTATTTATTTCAGTGCTGAGGTTTAAGTCTCCTGAGCACGTAGCTCAATGGGATTTGGATTTTCTGAGGTGCAGCATGTCCATTAATTCCGGGTTGGACATGGCTTTATACGTCAGGCACAGATCACCTCCGAGCAGGTGGTATGCCACTGAGTAGAGCTGGAGTTTCTTTAACCGGGCAGCATATGGCATCTGTTTGAGCCCTTTGATTCTCTTGGTGAGATACTTTTGGGGTCTTTCCAGTTGCTGCAGGTGTCTGGTAAGGTATATCCCAAAAGGGGCATTGTACTCAATTATGGGCCTGATGAGGGATGAGTAAAAAGGCACGATGACCTCCCCTGATCTAGATGTGAATCCCTTCATGATTAGGTGGGCTTTATAAAATGTTTTTCTAACCACTTTGGCCACATGGTTGTCAAATGATAGATTGCTATCAACTTGGGTCCTCAGGTCCCTAATTACTTCTTCTGTACTTAATGGATTACCACCTATGTGGTAATTTGTGGGCACTTTGTTTTTGCCAAAGGGGATGACTATACACTTTTTGATGTTTAGCTTGAGGCCATGGCTCTGGCACCAGTTGTCTGTTTCTATGAGGCCCTTTTGGAGGATGCTTGTGTCGGCTAGAGAGTCGATTATGGCCCCCAGTTTGCAGTCATCTGTGAACTTGGTCATCCACAGTCCTTCCGTGTTAGCCTGTACCTCCGAGAAATATATACCGAGCAAGAGAGGTCCCAGGACTGAGCCTTGTGGGACGCCACTTGCAACTGGTTTGGAGTCTGACATGGCTCCAGCAATTGTAACCATGTGGGTTCTGTCCTTGAGCCAGTTTGCAACCCATCTAGTGACATAGGGGTTTATATTTAAGCTGGTGAGCTTATCTATAATGCCCGAGTGGAGTATTGTATCGAAGGCTTTTGTGAGGTCCAGGTAGGCTGTGTGGACCACCTTCCCCTCGTCAATGTCCTTGGTGACTGTTTCAAAGAAATCAACCAGGTTTAAGAGGCAGGATCTGCCCTTAACAAAGCCGAACTGGGTAGGATCCAGTGTCTGTAGTTCCCCAATATCTTTATTTATGAGGTCCATGATGATCCTTTCCATAGCTTTGCAGACCAAGCTAGTCAGGCTTATGGGGCAATAATTTCCAGGATCAGTTGAGGCACCACCTTTGTGGAGAGGGACCACTGTTGCTGTATGCCACTCTTTGGGTACATATCCTGTAGTAAGGCTGAGATTGAACAGTAGTTTTATGTTTGGGTTTAGCTCTTCTTGGAGTTCATGCAGGATGCAGCCTAGGACACTGTCTGGTCCCATTGATGCTGTGTTTTTTGCTTTGGAGAGGGCAGCTCTTACCTGAGCATCTGAGATGTCAGGGGGGAAGCACTCTGCTGGGATAGATATTTGCCTTTTTGGTGGGGAGGGGGGGAGTTTGCACTAAACCTGTCAGCTAGGATGTTGGCAATGTCTGTGGGTTCGGTGTATTTTTTTGTCATTTTGGACTAATTCTGAACATATCTGAGAATTCCCACCCAGGTTCCTAACATAACTAAAGAAAGCCTTGTGATTATCCTTAGTGTTCTGTGCAATTTTTCTCTCGAAGCTGGCCTTAGACGATTTTATGAGTGCCCGTAGTTTTTTGCTAATACTGATCAGAGATGCCTTCCCTTTTTAGGATTTTGCTCTATCATGTAGTAGCTTCCTCCTTCTATTGTATAGTTTGTTTATGGCTGGGGTCCACCAGACAGGATGTCTGCCTTTGGAGGATTGGGTCTTGGTTTTATTTGGGATTGCAGAATGCGTTTATAAAGGATTCTGTGGTCTGGGCCGTATTTTCCACAGGCCCGGAGGCTTTGAAGGATTCCACCTCAGTTTTGAGGAGTGTGAAATTTGCTTTAGGGAAGTTTTTCATTGTGGTTTTCTGGGCAGGGGGTGGAGTCAGGATGTGAATATCCAGTGAGATTAGTTTATGGTCTGAACTTACCAGTGAGGGATACACTTCTGGTCTGGAGCATAGAGTCACCATGTTAGTGATGATCTGGTCCAGTATGTTTTCCCCTCTTGTGGGAGTGGTAACAAGTTGTTCCATAGCATTTGAGTTTATAAATTCTAGGAACCTTTGGGCTAGGGTGTTGGAGCTAGAGTAATGCTCACAGTCTATGTTTGGGTGGTTGAAGTCGCCCAGTATAATGGTATTTGGAGAGACCTTCATATTTTCCAGTGTTCTCAGAAAGGCCGAGTGGATTTCCTGGGTTTGGGAGGGTGGTCTGTAGCAGGCTATAAACTGGAAGGCAGTTTTACCCACTGTTAGTTGCACATGGATAGCCTCTGATGCTTTGTGCTGTGCCACCAACCTGGAGGTGTGGGTATCTTTGACGAATATTGATACTCCCCCTCCTTTTGTGGTTCAGTCCAAGTTTTGGTGCCAAAAAGCATGGTATGAGGTATAACCTGGTAGTGATGGGGTGCTCTCGGGAGCCTTGAACCAGGTTTCTGTTACTGCACAGATATCGATGTTCTCCATGCTAAGGAGAGTTTCGAGTGCGTGCATCTTGAGGTTTAGACTTCTGGCATTGAGTAGCATTACTCTTAGTTTCTTATCCCTTGTGATACCTATGGAGGTGGGTTTGTCTTTTGAGCCTTGCCCAAAAAAGGCACTATGGGGGTAGCAAGAGCCTTTGCCAATATCTGAAAGCCCAGGGGTGACAGGTGCAAGCCGTCCCTAGCAAAGCATCGTGGCTTTTCGAGCATGTCATCCCAGGCTGACAGGCATTGCATCCCCTTTGAATGACACCAATACTTAAGCCAATTGTTGAAATTGATCATCTTGTCTTCATATTGTGGCATCATTCTTGGTGAGGGTAAGATGCTACTCAAGGTCAGGGTCATACAGGCCTGGGCTACATGCTCAGAGAGCTCCTCTATGTCTCTTTTCATGTAGTCCAGGGAGGTACGTCTCAGGTCATTCACACCAGCATGGACAATGACTGAGTCATATTTGTACTTGCCTTGGAGTGACCTGAGTGCTTGTGTTATGTGGCAGATCCTAGCGCCCAACAGGCAGCTCACCGTGACCTTCTCCTTGTTCAGCCTGGTGAGCGGGACATCAGTGTGCCTGATGATAGAGTCACCTATTACAAGTGTATCTGGTGTGTTGTTTAGCCTTAAGGGCTGTGACTGTTTGGCACACTGGCTCTGTGAGCTATGTGTTGCATGTGTTTTGTTTTGGGGTAGTGACTGCTTGAGTGTCTGCTTTGGAGGTCTCTGCTGCTTAGGCAGATTTTTATTTAGAGCCTCAGAGTATGTTTTTGTGTGTTTATGTGTTTGGTTTGCTGTCGTGGTAGGTCTATGTGAGACTGGAATTGTAGTGAGTGTGGTTTCCTTCTCCTCCTGACTGGTTTTGCCAGTACTGAGTTGAGAGAGCTTAGCCTCCAGTATGGCTATATGGTTGCATCTCTCACATGTGTTGGAATTTGTTGGGAGGAGGAGAGGGTTGTCTGTGTACATGAGGCAGTTGTAACATTGCCTCAAGATTCCCAGATTCACCAGCTGGACTGGAGAGGAGATTGACAACTGACCTATGGACATGCTAGAATAGTATTGGGAATTCCTTTATAATTGAAAAAAAGGGCCAATGGGGAATGAGGTACTCAAAAGGGAGTTTGTGAGGGTGTAGTGCTTTTAATATTTTAGTGCTGACTTATATAATTGCTTTAGTGAGCAAGTGCCAGGTAACTTAAATGCAATGTGTTACAGGTAACTTAAATGCAAAAACGACAAACAGTAACTTTCTTTCAAGTGAAACAAGGAAATAAGCACAGTAAGCAATGCAGATATCACTAGGGATCCACAGAAGCACTGAAAAGCCACGTTTTAGGTGGAATTGGCATTTCAGGGAAATAACAAGCAAACAAACAACAAGCATACAAATAAAACTAGATTCAGCAGGCCTGGATCTAGTCTATGCTACAGCAAACAAGGTGTACCAGTTTCAGTAAGAAACAGTTCAAATATGCAGACACTATAAGCCTTTAACCAGAAATTCCCAGCTCAGAAGGGCAGAATCCAGCCTCTCCTCCCACAAGAGTGCAGACCACGGACCTTCTTAATGTAAAATAACTGGCCTGAAGCCCAAGTGCTTAAACCAGAACTAATACACTTTTAGAATAACAGACACTGAGCCCTCAATCAGCAGTTCACAACTTAGAAGGATGTAAGCTACCTGTCCTGCCACCACAGTGCAGGCCACAAATCTTCCTAATGTAAAACAACTGGTCTGAAGCCCAAGTGCTTAATCCAAAAGACTTAGAATGATAGCTACACTTTAATCAAGTTACTACCAAGCAGTAATAGATACAATTGAATACTTTAAAGAATGCCTGGATTAGTGCTCAAGTTATACAAACAAAGCTAGATTCAGCAGGCCTGGATCTAGTCTATGCTACAGCAAACAAGGTGTACCAATTTCAGTAAGAAGCAGTTTAAATATGCAGGCACTATAAGCCTTTAACCAGAAATTCCCAGCTAGAAGTGCAGAGTCCAGCCTCTCCTCCCACAAGAGTGCAGACCACAAACCCTTTTAATGTAAAATAACTGGCCTGAAGCCCAAGTGCTTAAAACAGAATTAATACACTTTTAGAATAACAGACACTGAGCCCTCAATCAGCAGTTCCCAACTTAGAAGGATGTAAGCTACCTTTCCTGCCACTACAGTGCAGACCACTAACCTTCCTAATGTAAAACAACTGGTCTGAAGCCCAAGTGCTTAAACTAAAAGGCTTAGAATGAGTTACACTAAGCAGTAATAAATACAATTGAGTACTTTTAAGATGACGCAAAAGCAAAATAAGTAGGAAGAAACACAAATACAGTAAAAGCAGATAATTTTATTTATTTATTTATTTTTATTTTTTTTTTGAGTGAGCAAATGAGATGCGCCCAGGAGTTACAGGACAGAAACAAGTGCAAATGCAGGACTTCAAATCAGAAAGTTGAGAGAGATGGAAGACCGTCCAAACGGCCAATAACTACAAATTCTGGGCCAAAACCACTCCCTATGTGGTAGACAGGTTACCTAGTGCTTACCACTCCCACTGATAAGCTAGAAGGCTTCCCTCCAACACGGAAAGGCTTGGGGGCTCAGAAGCTTACAAATAGTCCTGGATACAGCAAATCTGTATCTGGAACACTAATTACAGGAAAGGTAGGAAACAGGCACAGTCAGCTCCAGGGCTGCTGTGGCTGGGGAGAAACTCTATGAGTTTGTCAACCTCTTTACTTGAGATTTTTCATGTAGGGTCAGAAGAAGGGAGAGGTGTGGGAGCAGAAGTAGAAATCAAGGATGATGAGATGGTGAATTCAGTTTAGAAGTCTTCTGCAAAGAATGCAAAGTTTGCTTTAGTGGTTTTAAATTTGCTGACAATTTTTTTAATTTCTGTTCAGAAAGAGTTTTTGATTTGGGATTACCTGTGCTTGATTTTCACAGTATCAGTTGGCCTTTTGTCTCCTAATGTTCTATTTTACAATGATTTCCAAGGGAAATTAAGGGCTTAGATGCAGGTGACAGTTATATCTTTCAGATATCCAAGACTTTGGCTTGTCCTTCAGTCAGCTGAAGGATGCCACCAGAAAACATAGCAGCATGATTTCCTTCTTGGAGAAGAGAGGAGAACTGGGGGAAATATTTAGTTGGTAGGGTGAGTAAAGTTTTAGAAATGAGCATGCAGTATCATGATTTTGTGAGAAGTAGCACTGTGACCACTCCAGTGTTGAGAGTTTAGTTTCTATAGTGTGGATATGGTTAGATTTTTTCTGATAGATATAAGAAGTGGCAGGGCTTTAGGTTTTTATTAGACCAGACGAAAATGATAAGGTAGTGGTGAATGAGGTTAATAATCCTGTAACATCGCTGTTTAATGCTAATTTATAATGAAAATTGTATAATATGTTGGAGCTTTTCTCCCGGGGCCTCTGCTGAAAAAGGGCTCTTCATCTCAGTTGGACAATCACAGTCAACAAATGTAAAATAAATAAAATAAAATAAATATGTACATGACAATTAAGGTCAATAGATATCTGTTCACTCCATCGCTTATTGCTTCTTTTACCCCCAAGGCAGTTAATTTGCATATAAGCTCATTGTGTTGTCAGGGCACTGTCCTTTTATTTGACACTCAACTTTTTTTCCCAAAACAATAAATAAATAAAACAATACAAAAGTGCTTACAAGAAGCAGAACATTAAATCCCCCAAAACTGTAATTTTGCAACCTTTGATGCACTGTTCAGAACTGCATGCCCTTAGAATGATTTATTTCTGTCTTCAGTCCTGCTTACAACTCTACACATTTTTGAGTACCTGTAGACATGAAGTGGTCTTTCCTTCCTGTTTTTTCTACTCATATGGGTACTCTTACAAACTTTCATAATCTCATTTTGGCATTTCATGTTCCTGTCACAGATATATAAGCATTGCTGCATTCATATGAACAGAACTAGATAGTTACGTATATCATTAATAGTTGAAGATTTACCATGACATTAAGATTCAAACACTGTTAACCAGACTACTTCCCTGCAAAGGCATCAATCAACCAAAACCTTTGAGCTTCCTTTTTCTCAAACTAAACCCTCTTTTGACTTGAACAAGTAGTAGGACCTTTACTATCCCTGGACTCAAGATATGAAAGAGACTATTTAATTACCTAAGCATACCAACTTTATTTTCTCAATAATTATATAATTATGGCAGTGAAATTATATGCTTTTCCTTCCTCACTGGACCACTCCACCCCAGTCCACTCAACCCAATAATGTACTTATTAGTTTACCATAAGGCAAGCTACTTTGTATTTCCATGCAAAAATACTAAGTTAGGTATTTTCTTCTGACAACTAATAATGCTTGCTGCTTAATATTTTCTTGTAGAAATTACTTGTGACCATTCCGTGTTTCTTATTTGCTAACAAACATCTGCTCACAAAACATGTAAAAGCTGCTTTTTCTTGCCTTTCCTGTTAATCCAGACAGTTTTCTGGGCCAAAAGGTGAACTCCATTACTAAATGGAAAACTGTGCATCTTGCTATCTGTAGTCAGTTTAGTCATCTCCTGTGACAAAGCTAATTTTATTTGATTTTATTTCATTTTTTAATCAATATATTTTGTATTATAACAATTATAAGTGCATATCTTTGTGTACATCTAATCTACACATTTATCTTTTAACACAGTATAGATATAATACCTATTTTGTGCTTTCTGTTTACATTTTTTGCACCATTCTGTGCTTTTTCTACATTATGTTCATTTGAGTTCATAGGTTCATAGGTTCATAGGTATAAGCCTAGCCAGGTGTGGTGTGGCTTCACCACCCCTTAGGATGAGAATATAAACTACACAATCTCCCATCCACTGTCAAGATTTCTCTTGAACAGAGTCAGTGAGATGGACTGGGATTCTGTTCCATAGTGTAGGGAGTCTCTGGTGATGAATCTGTCCGTCTAGCACGCCCTATTTATATCCGTGGGCCTTACAGATCACCGTTTCTTCAGTCGGGCATCGATGACATATGTTTGAGCCCCTTTATCCTTTTGTCGGTAAGGTACATTTCGATGGGGGCGTTACTGTCAACTTAATTAGGTTTACTTGTTTTTCCCCAAATTTTGTCGCGACAAATCCCCCTATGTTTGCCACTTCAGAAAAAAAATGCCGAACAAGGGGGGGGGAGGAGGACTGCTCCCTGGGGGACACCGCGTGACCAGCTTAGAGTCTGGGGTTTACATCTGCTGATGATTTTTTATGATGATGTGGGGGGTATTGTGTGTGGCAGCTTTTATACAGCTACACATATTCTAAAATGATCATCTCCCCTATTCAGTTAGTAAATAAATATCTGCAAAAAAATGTAGTTAATGCCTGTGCAGCGGACCCCTCACATATCACAGTCAAGACAAACTGTACATAGTCCTACCAGACTGCACTACAGAAATACTCTAACGTACACTAAACTGTCAAACTAAATACCCCATACTTGAATCAAGTAACAGCGCAGCCAATAGTCACAGAGATGTATATACCATCCATTTGGTAATTCTCTTAATGTCCACTAAGCTGTAAAACTAAATATCCCAAATTTGAATCAGGTAACAGCATAGTCAATAGTCACAGAGATGTATTTTGAATCAGGTAACAGAGTAGCCAATAATCATAAAGATGTATACACCATCCATTTGGTAAGTGGCAGTAAGAATCCTAACATCAAGTGTATTTGGAGATCAACAGGAAAAGTTCAAAAAGTAAACTTAATTTAGAGGTAGACATGATTATCAGGCATGCAATCAAGTTAAGAAGAGTTTTTTATCCAAACTGTATAAAAGTAACTCACTACCTTCTGTCAAAATGACTTCCATAGGGTTGTTTCTTCTTAAACCATGAAAAGTTTAAGAACACTTTTGCCCAGCTCAATGGACTTCTCAGATATATATACAGAGATGACAGAGATGACATTACCAGTTCTAAAGAAAGGAATGACAGGCTTTTGACAATTACTAGCAAAAGCCCAAAACAGGTGTATATATTTACCTTTACCACCCATTCCTTGTTCCCTGGATACCTTAAAGCATTGGACAGCATGTCCTATAGTGTCCTAAATCTGTACATGGATCAAGAATGGATACTCCTGATATAACTATAGAAGTCTTTATGGTTGTTTTTAGTGTCTGCTGCAATTCTGCCTTCATAGCTGGCTTTGGAGGTTTTGATGAGGGGATCTCAACTTTTTGTTTTGTACAGAAAGGCCTCACTGAGACCAATGACTAGTGTCGAAACCATGGCCTTAAACTTAATGACAAAAAATGCGTCATCATCCCCTTTGGGAAAAACTTAGTTCCCACTAATTACCTCATTGATGGGAGCCCACTGAACACTGAAGGCATTATAAGAGATCTGGGGACACAGGTTGACAGCAACCTCTCCTTCGATCACCACATTGCCACTGTGGTCAGAAAGTCCTTCTATGTGGCACATCTCATTACCAAGGGGATTGCATCCAGGAAGAAAGAGGTCATAATTTCCCTCTACTCTTCCCTCATTAGATCACTCATAGACTATTATACCCCATTTGGCATGTACCTCACTAGACACCTGCAACAGCTGGAGAGGTCGTAGGCCTTAAACACATGTCCAAAATGGGCAGACTAAAAAATCTCCAGCTATTCTCTGTCTCATATTGTCTACTAAGAGGCAATCTCTGTTTGACTTACAAAGCCATGTCTGACCCATCTCTGTTTGTATGAACAATTGGAAAAATAATAAAGATTTATTATTGAAAAAGAAATGCCACATTTAAAGAAATCCCAATCCCTCCACACCACACACTCCAGAGACTTCAACCTCATTACCACAATCAACAGAACATGCTGGTTCATAACCCAGAGACTGCACATGCTCTGGAATAGACTTCCCATACATGTCAAGCAGAGCACCTCACTGCTCCTCTTCAAACAAAATCTTGATGAGTGGATGGGAAATAGAATGTCACCCCCCCCCCCCCGGGGATCACTCCAGTGGCTCTACTTCATAGAGGCACTGGGAACTAACGTCAGGTGGCACAATGTCAGGGCACTTCTATGGGCTAGGCTTGTAAAGGCTCCAGAGCCATTAGCCTAGTACATGCCTATGAACCCATGAACATATGAACATATGCCATTTTCAAAAGCTTAACTTCCAGAAGGAGACAAATGGAGCCTTAGCCAAAATGTCCTAGGCTGTTTTGGGACAATGTCCAGAAAAGAGGCTTGAAATAATGTAATTGGAGGATCTCAGGAGGTCCTACTGCCTGCCTTTACCTAGCTCCATACTATGATTTACAATATAGTTTCAAAATTGTATCCTCAAAACCTCCATGAAGTGTGAGTGCAAACTAAAACACTTCTTAAAATCCTACAATGGCTTATGAACTATCAGTGCTACTACTGCTTAAACCTAACTGTGCACTTTGACATAGCTGTCAAATCTAAAGTTATCACTAGCAAAGATGATATGAGGTTTGACAGCTGGGCAGCTAAAACAATTACAGTGAAGGAATATTATGATATATTTTATAGGTTAATGTTAAAAGGAGTTTGGATATCCACAGAACAGGAAGTGAGTAGGAATGTAAGGAGTATTTGTAGTGGTGTTGATGGGGATGGCAGGAGAATAAAACTATAGATAAGTCTTGATAGGATTTGAATGTCTAAGCAATTCTTTAGACGAATAAGCTAGAAGTAGTAGTAGTAGTCCTTATTCAAGTTACATTCCTTTACAAATGTCTCTGGACACATGGTCTGAGTAAGTGACTTTTTCAGAGTCACATAGTAAGCAAATGGAGGCTGAGGGAATTAAGCCCTGAACTGCAGGCACAAGCTCATTAACACCTCATAGCTTTCATTCCCTCACCAGCTGCCAAGCATTTATATGCACTGATGATTGTGTTAAGTTTACATTCACGATATCAGTACCTGAGGAAATAAGGAATGTTAGATCAAAGGCGTCACATCAGCATTTGAATATGGACTCTTAATGGACAAGGATGAGGTAGAGTTGCAAAGTGTTTTGAAGTATTGTGATATGCCAAAGAACATATATTTGATTTCACTGCAGTTTGGATTCGATCAACAGACTGAGCTTGATAAAATCAGACTCAATTTTTTTTAGGATAGACTTGTACATCGGGGTAGATATGATAAGATCTCACTGTTTGGTGATTTGTTGTGGTAGATTTCTGATTAAGATACTGAAGAGTAGGAGACTAAGGATGTAGCCTTGAGGTATGCCTAAAGTTGCATTCAGGTAGAAGAAATTGCATCACTGACTTTAAATTGAAATGATGTACTATAGAGGCAGCTCTGAAACCATTTAATGGTAGGTAGGCCTAAGCTATACAAATAAGCAGCCCTAAGGATGAAATGATCGACTGACAATGTCAAATGCTTTAATGAAGTTCTGTGTAGATGGGACTGTTAATGTGGCTTTCATTAGAAGTGAGAACAGAGTCAGTGAAGATACAGAGTGCAATGAGTGTGCTACATCATCTAGTGCAACCATGCTTTTCACAGCACCCACAATGTGCCCAGTAATGACTCCTTCTGCAATTTGTATTGAGTTACATGTATTGGTAACATATTCAAGTATGACTGTAAATTCTGTTTTATAAGACCTTTTGCCTCTACTACTACTGGAACTGTCTGACTAGCCTTCTTCCACATTGCCCTCATTTCCGCCTGCAAATCCTGATATTTTATTACTTTGTTTCTGTCTATACTCAAGACACTGTAGTCACTAGGTGTAGTGATTTCAGTGATCAATGCTACTTTTGTCTTCTTTTCATGGAACACTATATCTGGTTTTCTCGCATCTATCTTTTGCACTGTTGGTAGTGGGTGATCCCATGTGATGTAGACTTCATCATGCTTTATGATGCTTTGTGGCTCACATTTCCAGTGTTTTTCAGCTACTTCAGTAATATAATGTTTGCACAATCCTCAGTGCAACAGTCTTGCCACATTGTTATGCCTTTCAGTATACAGTTCTTCTGCCATTAGTATCTCACAACCAACAACAAGGTGTGCAACTGTTTCCAATTCTGATTTACACAACCTACATTTTTCTGTTGCTCCCACATGTTCAATGGATTTTGTAAAACATCGTGTACGTAGTCCACTGTCTTGGGCCGCCAATATTATATTTCATCTTTTGGATTGAATTTGCCTCTCCTTAACTATTCCTGCATTCAGTCCTGATCAACGTGAGGTTCTTCCAGGAGTTTTCTGTACTTGCAACTATATTTATGCATTTTTCACAGTTCTTGCCTTCCCAGCTGATCCTTCATTTTATATTCTTTCTTTTGTTTTTGGCATATTTAGTTGCTGCCTGATTTTTATATACCTCTGGTTTGATTTCCATTCCCGCTTGGCATTGATATGCTTCTGCTAGACTAAGCAGGGAAGTCATCTTAGATTTATTCTCCTCATGTTTCAGAACTTTCAATATGTTTGGGTCTTGTGAGGTCAGCAGATATGTATGCAGTCCCACGACTGCAGATCTATACATGTAATCAATGTCAAAGAGGCCCATACCTTCTTTGAAATGGGGTATATATAATCTTCGTATGCATTGATTTTTATAAATCATTTGATGTGCATGAAGCTTCCTTCTTGTTTTCCTATCTAATATATCCAACACCTTTTGGGGCTGGCCAATCACTCCAAAGCTGTAAGTTAGGACAGGAAGAGCAAATTGGTTTATAGCTTGGACTTTGTTACAAGATGTCAGTGCTGTTTTTAGGATTAATTTAAGTCTTCTAAAATATTTCTTAGTGAGTTTTATTCACATTTGTTTATGTTTAATTGTTGATCCTTCATCATTTCCCAAATATTTATACATGCCCTCTTGCTCAAGTTCTTCTATACCACATTCTTGTCCCAAGCTGATGTTTTCTTGGTGCTGCAACTTTTCTGCTTTAAATGTTGCTTTTGCACATTTATCAAGGCTAAATAACATTCTTATATCATCTGAAAATGTTTTGACTACTTGCAGTTGTGCTTTTAGTTCCCCATCTGATGAACTGTACAGTTTTAAATCATCGACAAAGAGAAGATGAGAAGTCTTTACACTGTTGCTTTCTGGGAGCCAAATTATATCTATAACCCAATCTGTTAAACAGGTAGCTTAATGGGTTAAGGGCAAGGCAAAAGAGCAACGGTGACAGAGAGTGACCCTGGAATATGCCCCTTTGTATTTTTATCCCTGGAATAATAATTTGTCCTTTTTCATGGCTTAACTGAAAAGTGGTTTGCCATTGTTTCATGGTCACTGTGATGTAGTTTATCAGTGCAGGGTGTATATTATACATTTGTAAGCACTCTTTTATCCATGAATGTGGGATACTGTCAAATGCTTTTTTGTAGTCTATCCATGCCATACTTAGATTCTTTGCTCCATATGACTTTCTTTTATGACCCTTTCATTCTATTGCCATAATTGAGTTTGCTTCTAAATGACTATAAACTCTTTCTGCATCAGTTCTGAAGGCAAGTTATTGGTCTATAATTTTTAGGGTAGCTTGCAGGTTCACTCTTAAGTAGAAGCATTGTTTTTTCCTGTCGTTAGCTATGTTGGTGACTGTTCAGGTGCTCATATAAATAGTTCTTACTCATGGCTAAATCTTCGTGCAAAGATGTTAATACTTTTAACCAAAAGTTAGGTACTGCATCTGGGCCTGGGGTTTTCCAGTTAGAGGCTTTTCTTAACTTTGTTTCAATCTCTCTGGCTGTTACTTCATCCCATTTCATATCCTGTACCTTTAAACCTCTTATTCTTTCTTTTACTTCTTCTCTCTATTTAGCATCTTTGTCATGTTTCACAGGATCTTCATAAATATTTCTCCAAAATGTATCTATTTCTTCTTTCTTTAGTAGTCTTTCAGTTCCTTTCACCTTGTTTCCCAATCCTCTATAAAACCTTTCTGGGTCATCAATAAATTGTTTATTTTGTACTTTTCCATTATATTTGTCTGTGTATCTTCTAAGTTTTTCTGCCTGTGTTGATATTTTTAGTTTATTATTTGGATAGTGCATAATAAATCCTAATCCTTTATAATACTGCACATTGCTTTTATTACGTCTATTTTTCTGTGTATTTTTGTTGATCTGTTCTCTCTTCTATACTGTTCTAACAGTGACATTTCTTGTCTTAATTGCTTTATAGTAAGCTCTGTTCGATACTTCCATGATGGCATTCAATTTTTCCCCTTCCTTTTCCTTGCTACCTTGTGTTCTTGTGGTAGGACTTTATTTCTTATTAATTTGGCTGCACACTAATGTATCCTATTTACTTCTGTTATGTAGCATGAATCTCTACGGACAGTCCTAATTACTGTGTTCATTTGTTTTATCAAACTTCTAACTTTTTGGGTTTTATTGACTTTCTGCACTCTATTTCTTTCATTGACATTAATATGTCTAGCCATCTCTATTAAATCAAGAAATTGTTCTCTTAGATCATTTTTTTCTAGACTGAGGGCACATTCTTTGTTCCCAAGTTCTTGTGAGCATTCTATAGAAAGTTCCAGAGCTTCTTCCTGTGCCATGTTCTCTTCATTTTCACCATGTGCCATCCATTACTTTTTCATATGGGAAATCACTGGCCTATCACTCCCCAATATTGACTGTGTCAGAGTTGCCACAGTTTCCTGTTCTTTCCCTTGCTGTATAGCTCCAACTGAACCTATTTACTGATTTCCTATGAGAGGCTCCAAATTATCTTCATATGTCAACTGATTAAATGCTTTCTAATCCACTGGTTTCTCCTTAATTTCTCCATAATTTGGGTGTCTGTTGCTCAATCCTGTTGTGTCATTATCCAAGTTTAATCTTCTATACTAAATCCTTCACCTTGCAGGTAATCCATAACCTTGGTTTCCATTTCTTTAACTTCTCCATTACTAATCCTCTTTTCTACTTTCCCTCTTTGGTTTCTTATTTTTTTGTATTGTGAAATTTTCCATATCCAGATATCTTTGGTGCTGCTCTTTTTGCATTGATTAGTTTTGCTTTCTCCTTTGCATAAATATTTCACCACATAAAGTCTCTTTTTTTTCTTTCACTTGTCCATATTTCTTTATCAGATGTCTCCTGATCTTTCTGTTTCTTCTTACTTTGGGGTCTCGTTCCATCATGCTGTGATATAACCTATGTTAGACCTTTTACACCAAATCCTTCACTTCACAGGTACTCCATAACTTCATTTTCTATTTTTTTAACTTCTGCATTACTAATCTTCTTTTCTACATTCCCTCTTTGTAATATTATTTTTTATTGTAAAATTTTCAATGTCTGGATGCCTTTGCCTGTATTTTTCTTTGAATATCTTTGGGGCTGCCTTCTTTATATTGATTAATTTGGCTTTCAACTTTGCATAAATATTGCACCATATCAAATCTCTCTTTCTTTCCCATGTCCATATTTCTTTTTTATAATTTTCAAAAATATCTAAGTTTTGTTGTTTATATTTTTGCACTTCCTCTGATGCTTCTTTTTCTAAACAGATCAAAATTTCTTGGTCTATATACTGTTTTTCACAAATTTGTTGTATTGATGACCACAAATTTTTATTTGAAGCTTCTGACAGCTTTTCTCATGGAAGTATTTTTCTTTCCTCTAATTTCCCTCCTAATATTTTTGTATATCTTGTGTCTAGAAATTCTGAACTTTTTGCATAATAGTAACACTACATAATTTCTTTCTTATCCTCAATAGTCCACTTTAGCATTTTTATGGCTCTTCTTTGGCCTATCAGTTTTTGTGATTTTTGTGGACTGCTACTTCCTTCTGCAACAGGGGACCCCTCAGTATAGGTGTTTCCATGTACAATGAGATGTGCACACAATTTTGTTTTGCCTTTGAGGTTGAGGATACAGCTACAGTATGCTTTGTGGCTGACCTTGGCCTGGGAGCCCAAACTTACCTCAAATCTGGCTTTGGTAGACTTCATTTGTCCTCTGGTTTTTTTTGTTTACTTTGAGAGTGTTTTTATCTTGCTATGTGCTGAAACCCCTAAGTTTTGCCCTGCGTTTCTTCCTTCTGTTATACAGCCTATTGATTCTGTGATTCCACCAGGGTGGCTTGATTTTGAGTTAGCTCTGTACTTCTCCCTGGTGGATATGGGTGCCACTATGCAGCTATTAACATGTTCATACAAGGTTTCTGTGAACACTTCTGCATAAGCCGCAGTGTTCTCAGTGTTTACTGTGGCTTGAGATTTGACCAGTTTATCACCTAATAGTTGGAGGTTAGCATTAGTGCAATTCCTGAATATTCTATGTCTAGCTGTGGGTACATGTTTTATTTTTACTTCAAAGGAGACCAATTTGCGTTCTTACCAGGGAAGACATTACAGTACGGGGTTGTGCATGACTGTCCCATATTGTTGAGGACCAGATCCAGTATGGTTGCACCTCTGGTTGGTGTATTGCTATGTGGTCAGGGAGTTTGTGTTTGCAAAAGCCAAGAATCTCTGTGCCTGTGTGCTTGTTGTCATATAGGATTCCCAGGTAATAGTTGGATAATGAAAGTCACCCATGCATATGATATTGGGTTGGATGGTTAGTGTTTCTAATAAATTTACATACATGGTATGGGAGTCCTGTGTCATAGAGGGGTGCCTATTGCATGCATGGAAGTAGTACTAGATTTTGCCTATTGTGAATTGAACCTGGAGCTGCTTAAGTGCATTGTCCTGTTTGACCAGCCTTGAAGTATCTTTAGTTTTGATGTACATAGAGACGCCTCTGCATTTATTCCTTGCCTGTGAATTAGCTGGTCTAGATGTGTGGAAGACATAATGACTTTGCACTGTTGGTGTGCTCTTCACAGCTTTAAGTCATGTGTCAGTGACTGCACAGACATCTTCTGAAAGCTCAAATAAGTATCTCTAAGTATAGTCTAGGGTGGTACTGTATGTCACAAGTCATGTACTCCCACATGGACCGTTTTGAGTAATGTCATAGGAAGTAAGCTAATGGCCCTAGGACCCTTACAAGCCTAGCCAAGTTCTACCCTTATTTCCACATTCAGTACCAATTACCCCGGTTCAAGAGGGACACAGGTGGAACCCCCAGGGTGAATTCATGGCATCTACATTGTGTTTAAAAAGGGCCAATGAGGTACTATGTTTGACATGAAGTCGGAGTCCATTCTAAAGGTGTGATAACCTCTGAGAGACAAATCTGACCCACCAGCATGTTCTGTTACTGTCACATACCAGGTTAAGTTATTTAGAGGGTGTATCCCTTGCACCATTTGATTTCTGGATATGTAGCATTTTCAATAAAGCATGGTCAATGATTGCCTTATATGCAAGGCATAGATCGCCGCCAAGTAGTCTGCATGAAACAGAATAAAGTGACAGTGATATTAGATAATCCATATTGGACATATGCTGAAAGAGTACTTAACACGTGCACCATGGGTCAATTCTGATATCAACATGGCTTTAAGTAATCGTATGGTGGATGATATCAGCAGGCCTTGTGGAGGTCTGGAGGACAAAAGTTTTGAGACCTGCATTAACTGCAAGGGCCAAAAAGTGGAAACTTCATGCCGGTTTAAAAAGCAGTGTGGGACTCACACTTGATCTTTGGAGGAATACACACATAAACATACACACACACACACACACACACACACACACACACACACACACACACACACACACACACACACACACACACACACACACCAGGTGGTCTGGAATGAGAATAGAACCCCTACCACTCTAGTCTTACACACTACAGATCACAGTACTTATCCCGCACATACTACAGCTGAAGTCTGCTTTATATATGACTGCAAGTGAACTAATCATAGAGGACATAAACAAACCCTGTGTTGAACAGCTTGGGAGGCTGCAGGTTCACATTGCTTCTTACAGTCATCTGCAGTCAGATAACTGTTTTGTAGCCTAGCTGTGTGAAAACAGTACCCATTTTGGGCATATGTGTCTGTTTGTATTAGGATGGGCATACCTGTGGACAAAATCAGTTTGCCCTGTTGACGAGTGAGCACACTACACTATACATTCCACAGCTTGTTCAGTTGTTGTATCTGTGGTGAAATCCAGCAGACACAGGGGACTGTTTTGAATGTGGGTGTTGTTGCTGGCATAGATACAAACATACGGCTTCACAATATATGTACATACTCATATACTGTGCCATACATTTTCAAGATTTCCACATGCTGTCTTAGGGAGATGTGGTATGACTCTACATTATCCAGATGTTTTCAGTAAGTCCAGAGGTTTGACTCATACTTATGGTTTGCTGTCAAATGTGGCATCATTTACACATGACATGAGAGAAGACTGCCAGAAATCTGAACTTCAGATGTCCCAGTAGTTCTCAAACTGCAACAGATATTATTCTATGCACTTCCACATTTTGTAAGTGTGTTATCTAATGTTGAGGCCTTACTTGTGTTCCTTTGTCCAACATTATATGTGTCACAGTGCATCTTTACTTTCTATGATCTGGGTATGTAGGGCAATACAGACGTACATATGCACTCATATATACATATCTATACATGAAGTAATATATATGAACTAATATATATATATATATATATATATATATATATATATATATATATATATATATGTGTTACACAAATGCAGGGAGGACATATAGACTCCACACAGAAGGCACCACAGCCAGGAATCAAACCGGAGAGCCTCTTGTTGTGTGGTGACAACACTACCGCTGCACCACTGCATTGCCCAAATCTATATATACATATATATATATATATATATAGAGAGAGAGAGAGAGAGAGAGAGAGAGATTGAGAGAGAGAGAGAGAGAGAGAGAGAGAGAGAGAGAGAGAGAATGGGAGACATACATACACACTCATATATACATATCAATATATGTATATAAAAGTAATATATATATATATATATATATATATATATATATATATATATATATATATATATATACAGCAGAAATTTAAGGAACCAAGGACAGCAGATACTTCTTATAAAACTTTCCTTTAATATAGGACAACCATAAACACAGACATATGCACTTTCGTAGCGATGCTACTTCATCAGATGTATAACATGATTTAAAAAACATCAAACATTTATATAGTAAATACTAAGTCACATGACTAAAATTAATCACTGCTAAAACTTATATACATTTAAAAAATAGTTAAATAATACAAAATGTGTTATAAATTAGCTCATTGAAAAAACCTAGTATAAATATCTTCCTTATAAAAAATTGTTTATCTCTCTTTAGATGGTATGTGTGCAAATACAGTATGTTTATGTAGATGTATATAAAGTAAAAGAAGCTTCTAAGGAACTTTTTAATTTCTTTTCTTGATTTTCCTCTATTATTTTTTGTTGAGGCTTCTGGCCTTCAACTTAGGTTTAATAGGAACTCTGTCATTCAGGCCATGACCATAATCTCCCCTTAATCTTATAATCCATTTTGACTCAGTTTGTTCAGTTAAATTATTTATATCTCCTTTTCTAATGTTTTCAAAAATACGTGCTATAACCATGAATTTAAAGTAGTGTGTTTGGTTTGTACTTAAAATGTGTTTAGATAAGGCACTTGCAATACTGCCTTTTTTGCATGGTAATAATGTTCTCTAATTCTTTTCCTGAGAGTTCTATCTGTTTTCCCTATGTAAAATTTAAAACATACTGGACAATAAGCTAAATACGCAATATGTGTTGTATCACAAGTAGCATAAGTATTACATTTGTATTTCTTATGTTGATCTGGATGATAAAATTCACCAGTACTATCAATATATTGACAGAAATTACAATGTCCATAGGGTAAAGTACATTGTTTGGTAAATGTTTTCTTATTATTTATTTTTGGAATACAAAGGCGTTGTTTTATAGATGTCATGTTTTTAAAAATAAACCTAGGTTTTTCATCTATTATACTTTCCAAAATTCCATCAGTGGTTAAAATTTTCCAATGTTTTTCTATAATGTTAATATATTCTCTAATGTCATTTGAGTATTGCAAACACATTTTAATGCCTCTAGTTGCATTTTTATGTGTGTTTATTATATTACCTGTATTATGCTTTTTGCCATAGTAAGGTTTAGCTTTACTGCTTCTTAATTCTTTAATATTTTAATACTATTATTAACTTCCTTTTTATCATAGCCTCTAGCAGTAAATGCTGTTTTCAAATACTCTGTTTGTTGAACAAAATCATCATTTTCAACATTTAATCTTGATGCTCTATACATTTGACTATTTACTACACTTTTAAAGATGTGTACAGGATGCATACTTTCTTTATTTAGGAACCTGTTGCAATAGTGTGGTTTTCTATATAATTTTGTGTTAACATTGCCTTTCATGTCTGTTAAGACACTAACATCTAAAAAATCTATAGAATGTTTAGAATGGATGTGTGAAAATTTTAAATAAAAAGTAGTGTTGTTAATGTATTGTAAAAACATTTCATATAAATCAATAGTCCCTTTCCAAAGCAAGAAAATATCATCCACATCCTTTGTGGTTAATGTATATTCTACCCTGCTCACCAAGTGGTGCCTTGATGTGTGCATGAGTGCAATCTATGGCACCCAGTACTTCAGGGTAGTGCGCTACATGGTAGAAGTGTTACATATTGCTAGCCCTCACCTCAGGTGAAAGGGGAACAGATATGTGCTCACTGGCATGTGGGAACATAGCATCCAGGAATTGATGGATTATCCTGGATGCAAATGCTTGTGACAACCCCATCATGTCCCCAGCTGGCCTTTGAAAAGTACCTGTAGCTAGTATCCTAAGGGCTACACATACCTTAGTTTCCACTGGGATGGGTTCCCCTCTGTTAACTCTGGCTCTGAGTTGAGGGTGGCAGAGCTCACTGAGTTCTTGTAATATGCCCCTGTCTACCCTGTAGTGTTCTACAATCTCCAGCTCATGTAGCTCCTAGAATGTTACCCTGAGCCTGAACACTCATCTCCTCGGCCTAGGCCTATTGTCAGCAGCACAAGCAGCATTGACTTCAGCAATTAGCACATACAGATGTAGAATAGCTGCAGCATCCCCTGGCATTATCTCAGTTAAAATGTCCAAGTCTCTACTCAAATGGTTCAGAGTATTTAGGGAAAATCAGAATATAGTGTGTATGCATACTTCATGCAGTTGTGGTGTAGCTCCACCATGTGGGATTGGCTAATTATGATGCAGTTCATCAGCTTAGGATATAATTAATATGATTTAAAGGCCCTACTTTATTGCACAATGCAGTGCTATGTGCAGCATCACGTAGCATAGCTTATACAAAACTATATATTAATGACTGAATATATCCAGTTTCTATTTATAGCTGGCTATGTCATGACTGTGACCTGGGTGGTCTGGTCACGCGAACACACTAAGCCATGCCCAACCCATTTGCAATAGGCAATGCACTGTGCAAACAATTGCACTGAGCCCAGAAAATCCTAAAAGTAACATGGCACAGCCCCCTAATGTCATTCACATCCAGTGGGAATATATACACCGTGTAGGAGCCTACATGAAGTGGCTATGTGGACACAGTTGCTCCTTTTAACGATTCAGCAAATCCAGGTCATTTACCCCTTATTTGCATAATACTCATGCTAACAGCCTGGAAACTATACGGTTCATAGCTGTGTAAGCTGGGTGACAGCACAAATGCACCATTGCATAGACCTGATGCATGGTCTTACAGTACATTTGTCTGGTGTACATTATAAGTGTTAATTTATATTTTTTTCCTTTATTTTTATATTAAGCATGTTTGTGCAATGCGGCACATACATGCGGAAATTATTAAAACAATTATGAAATCCACATAATTCTTACCATTTTCAGACATCCATAATGTATGTTTTGCAAATTTATGTATATGCTCTTACCTTTTCAGGGGAATCATGTCCATATTTGTGGACTTTTACATCCCCTTCTTTCAGTGTAGACTCTTGTACACAGAAAATTTCTGCATACACTATTGACATAGACACGGAGTCTACACAGATCCATTACATCTTGTTGGATTGCTCCACCTGGCTAATTTGCATGAAATTCAGCTACTTAATTTGCATTGCACAGAAGTTTCCCTGTTTGTGCATTTTTGTGCACTGCTAAATGGGTTTTACTGAATCTAAAACTGTTCACACTCATGTATGCATTGTGGCATTATGCGCACACGTAAAAATATCTGTGTTGGCTTTACTGAATCTCCCATTATCCTTTAAAAATAAGGCATAAAATGCATAACAGAATATCCAGACCATTAGAGCTATAGGGGCCTGGTGGTTCTACAACTCACTGTCTGTAAGTAAAGCTTTGACACAAACTTCCTGGTAGTTTTTGCCCTGACCCTCACCTACTCTAAAATTATCCCAATCAGATGTGTGCACAGAAGGTTCATGTTAATATTTTTGGGTCTGGAGACAGTGTGGTCATTATTTCCGTAATTTTCTCGCAATCAGATAGCAGTATGCACAGAAGGTTGCTGCATCATGAGCAGGGCTGCAGGCAGTGTGGTAATCATTTCTTTAATATTCCTCACAAACCTCTGAGGTTTGTACAGAAAGTCATTAAGCCTGTGTTAGGCCTGAGGATGGTGTGGTCAATATTTCTTTAGCCTTTCTCACAAACCCCTTAGGTGTGCACTGTGATGGGACAGTGTACTGGTCTGAAGTAACAAGTTGGAATACATTACTGTGCTCACTAGTTTTTCACTTTCCTTACAATCAAGCATCAGATAGATATACAACTGTCTACCTTTCAGATATAATGATAAGGAGGCATGCTATTTATATGTGTCTGGCAGCAACAGGTTTAAATATTTTATTGTATTGTATTTGTTCTTTCATTCATCTTAGCCTGAGATTAGAGGGATATATAGTGGATGGTTGCCTTTTGGAGATATTGATGATGTGGCATGCTGTATATATGTATGAAAGCAGCACTTCCAATATATTACCTATATGCTGTGGTGGTACGGCGGTAGCGTTGTTACCTCCCAGCAAGAGGATTTCCCGTTCGATTCTCAGCTTGGCTTGGGAGTGCCTTCTGTGTGGAATCTGCATGTCCTCCCCGCGGTTGGGTAGCGTTCGAAAAACATGCGTGCATAAATGGGCGTGCCTTCATTGAAGATTTGGCGTCGAGCTGGCACTTCGGCGTTTCGTAATAAATCTACTGCCAATCATTAGCGGACCGGAGTTCCGCTGTGGAGACCCCTTACAAGGAAAAAGCCGAAAGACAAACAACAACTATGAGTTGTGTACTGGTAATTGTTGGTTGACTCATTTTATATCATTGCTGGCTGACCTCAGAGTTGTGCACTGTTATTTTTGCTTCACTGTATAGTTTTTCAGATCTCTGCTGAAGGTGTTGGTTTTCCCATACCCAACCTCCCTATTCCTGTGTTGTTTAAATTTGGAGGCTTTTGCTGTTGCCTGCCCCCATTGTGGATTTGATCTGGGACACTCCTCCCAGTCCCATCTCTTTACCTCATTCTACCTAGTAGACTCCTTCTGCACTTGTTTTTAGTCATTTTTAATTTAATTGCATTTTTTAAACTGTTTGGTCTAACATTGCTACATACTCAAGTGTGCTAGCTTGCACTGCATTTGAATTGTTTTTACTGCTGTTTAGCTACTTTTCTGTATATATATATATATATATATATATATATATATATATATATATATATATTATATATATATATATATATATATATATATATATATATATATATATATATCTTTCCTGTAACTAGTGTAGTCCAGATTCAGATTTGCTGTATCCAGGACTGTATGTAAGTTTCTGAGCCCCCAAGCTTTCTGTGTTGGAGGAAAGCCTTCCAGCTTATCAGTGGGAGTGGTAAGCACTGGGTAATCTATCTACCACATAAGGTGTGGTTCTGGCCCAGAAATTGTAGTTATTAGCCGTTTGGGCAGTTTTTCCATCCCTCTCAACTTTCTGATTTAAAAGCCCGCATTTGCACTTCTTTCCCCCCTTTTCTGTGACTAGTTTAGTCCAGATACAGATTCTTAGTTTTAGCACTTGAATTTGCTTATTCGTGATCAGCGCTTGTTCAGAACTTGTAAGCACTATATAACCTACTAATTACTACAGCACTCAACCTTCCTCATTACCTAGAGGAAAACAGTTTTAGTACTTACTTTCCTTACTTGCTTAGAGAAAAAACAGCTCTTGTACTCACTTTCCTCACTTATCTAGAGGAAAATAGTTTTTTATTCAGGCATGTCCAAGGGTCAGCTCCCAGTGTTCTCTCCTGTCTATCTGATGAATCTGGGTATCTTGGGGCAATGTAGAAATTGCCTGATGTACACAGACAACCCTCTCCTCCTACCACCCAACACTACAATCTGTGAGAGATGCACTTATCTAGCCAAACTGGAGGTAAAGCTCTCTCCAATCAAGACTGAACTTGACAGTCAAGAGGAGAAGGTAAACACTTGCACCACACCATACTCATCACATACTCTCACTAAATCTACACCACCAAAATCCACACATAGAAACACAAAAACATTCACGGAGGCTCTCAATAATAATCTGCTCAAGCAACAGAAACCTCCAAAGCAGAAATGCAAGCAACCTCCACTTCCCAACATAACCCAAATGACACATAGCCTGCAGACTCAGTGTGCCACTCAACCACAGCCAATAAGGCAAAACAATGTACCCAACCCACTAGTCATAGGTGACTCTATAGTCAGACACACTGATGTCCCACTCACCATGCTAAACAAGGAGAAGGTTACTGTCAGCTGCCTGCCATGTGCCAGGATCTGCCACATAATCCAAGCACTCAGGTCACTCCACAACAAGTACAAATATGACTCTGTCATTGTCCATGTTGGTGTGAACGACCTGAGATGTACCTCCGTGGACTACATGAAAAGAGACATGGAAGAGCTCTCCAATCTTGTAGCCCAGGCAGGTATGACCCTAGCCCTGAGTAGCATTCTGCCATCACCCTGAATTATGCCGCAGTACAAGGACAAAATGATTGACTTCAACAACTGGCTAAGCTTCTGGTTGCCATTCTAAATGGATCCAGTATCTGTCTGCCTGGGATGACATGATTTACAGACCACAATGCTTTGCCAGAGATGGCCTGCACCTGTCACCCCTGGGATTCCGGATACTGGCTAAGGTTCTTGCCATCCCTATATTGCCTTTTTTAGGCAAGGTTCAAATGACAAATTCACCACTGTAACAGGAACAGGTAAGCAAAAACTGAGGGTGATGCTACTCAATGCTAGAAGTCTAAATCTCAAAATGCACTCACTCGAGGTACTCCTTAAAATGGAGAACATCGATATCTGTGCAGTGACTGAGACCTGGTTCAAGGCTCCAGAGAGCACCCCTGCACTACCAGGCTATAACTCATACCACACTTTTCGGCCATGTAACCTGGACTGGAACACCAAAGATGGAGGTGTGTCCATATTCATTAAGGATATCCACACCTCTAGTTGCTCAGCATAATGCAGCTGAGGTTATCCAAGTGCAACTAACTCTGGGAAAAACTGCAACCCAAATTGTAGCTTGCTACAGATCACCCACCATGCCCCAGGATTCCCACTCCTCTTTTCTTGATGTACTGGAAAATATTAGGGTTCAACCAAACATCCTAATAATGGGCGATTCAACTACCCCACCATTAACTGGGAAAACTACTCATGTACCAACTCCTTCACTCAACGCTTTCTGGAATTCATAAACTCCAATGCCCTGGATCAACTTATCCACACCCCACCAGGGCAACAATATCCTAGATCTAGTCATTACCAACATGAGTGACCGGTGTTCCACACCTGAAGTCAACGCCTCATTGGTCCGATCCGACCATAAGCTAATTACCCTAGATATCCACTTCCTGCCCCCACCCCCCATTAAGGAAACCATGGTAAAAAATTTCTCCAAAGCCAACTTCATGCTTCTTAAGACAGAAGTGGTGAACTTCATGACACCCATGCAGATGGACAATACAGTTACAACTACTGAATCCCACACAATTGCACTTTATAAGCACTTACATGAGTGCATGGATCGTGCTATCCAAAACAGAACCAAGATGCTATCCTCCAAAAAAAGGAAGCCAATCTGGTGGTCCCCTGCCATAAACAAACTGTACAACAGAAGGAAGAACCTGTTGCAAAAGAGAGTAAAATCCCATGAGTGGAGGAGCTCCCTGGTCAGCCTCAGTAAGAAGCTGTGATCCCTGATAAAATCCTCCAAAGCTAGTTATGAAAACAAAATTGCCACTGATTCTAAAGACAACCACAAAGCATTCTATAGCTATGTCAAGAATCTCAATGGCAACACTCAGATCTGCTCTGAGTTACAGCACAATGGCACTAAATATACAGACCCAACTGATATTGCCAACATCCTGGCAGATAGGTTCAGTGCTAACTTTACCTCCCTCACACCCATTAAAGAGCCCATGTCTATCCTGGAAGAATGCGAAGTTCCTGTAATCATGGCTGCACAGGTAAAAACCACACTCTCCAAAGCCAAGAACACAGCATCCATGGGACCAGACAACATCCCAGGCTGCATTCTACATGAACTACAGAACGAACTGGCACCTCACCTAAGTACCATGTTCAATCATAGCCTCATCTCAGGCTTTGTGCCTGCTGAATGGTGCACAGCGACAGTTATCCCACTCCACAAGGGGGGAGCCACCATGGACCCCGGGAACTACCACCCCATTAGCCTGACGAGCCTCATCTGCAAGGCCATGGAATGTATCATCATGGAACTTATAAACAAAGACACTGGTAATCTCCAAACTCTGGACCCCACCCAGTTTGGGTTTGTAAAAGGCAGATCATGTCTCCTAAACCTGATAGACTTCTTTGAAGCAGTCACCAAAGCCGTATACAAGGGTAAGGTGGTTCACACAGCCTATCTAGATCTTGCCAAGGCTTTCAACACCATCCCCCACTCTGGAATTATAGATAAACTCACTAAACTAGGTATAAATCCCTATGTCACAGGATGGGCTGCCAACTGGCTCACTGACAGAACCCACACTGTGAAAGTAGCAGACTCCAAATCTGACTTCAGACCAGTGACAAGTGGAGTACCACAGGGTTCAGTCTTGGGTCCTCTCCTGTTTGGTATCTACTTATCTAAAGTACAGGCTAACACAGAAGGTCTTTGGCTAATGACGTTTGCAGATGACTGCAAACTAGGAGCCATAATCGAAACTCCTAACAATGTGGATATCCTACAAAAGAGCCTCACTGAGACAGATGCCTGGTGTCAAACCTATGGCCTCAAGCTCAATGCCAAAAAGTGCATTGTCATCCCCTTTGTTAAAAACTCTGTACCCATGAACTACAACATAGGTGGTAGTATACTTAACACCGAAAGTGTGATAAGAGACATTTGGACATAGGTGGACAGTAGTCTCTCCTTTGATAATCACATGACCACAGTTGTCAGGAAATCCTTCTACATGGCACACTTCATCACAAAAGGTTTCTCATCCAGAAAAAAAGAGGTCATTGTTCCCCTCTACTCATCACTCATTAGACCCATTATAGAGTGCAATGCCCCTTTTGGTATGTACCTCACAAGACATCTACAACTGGAAAGGCCACAGAAATACCTCACAAAGAGGATTACTGGCCTCAAACAACTGCCCTATGCAGACCATCTCAAATATCTCCAGATTTACTCCATCGCATATCACCTACTCAGAGGTGATCTCTGCCTAACATACAAAGCTATGTCAAACCCAGAGCTGTTGGACATGCTCCACTTAAAGAAATCCCAATCCCTCTGAGCTACACGCTCTAGGCACCTAAACCTTGTCACCACAATAAACAGAACATGCCAGAGGGATAGAGTCCTGTCCCAGAGACTTTCCATACTCTGGTATAAACTACCTAGCTATATCAAACAAAGCTCCTCATTAGCACTCTTCAAGAAAAATCTTGATGATTGGATGGGAAATAGGAAATTCACCCCGGGGATCACCTCTGTGGCTCTGCTCGACAGTGGCACAGGAATATAATTTTTTTGGGTGGCAAAAGCCTGGGTACCATTTTGGCTGGGCTTGTATAGGCGCCAGGGCCGATAGCCTAGTACCTACCTATTACTGTGGCCACTTGTACCTTTATTTTCATCCTAATCTAATACTAGAGGGATACACAGATGATGGCTATATTTGTTCAGGGTTTAGGGAGACAAGCACTACATAGAGGTAGGATTTATGTAACTTTGCAAACATTGAACCAGAATCTGAAGTTGGGAGATGGAGATGGAGATGAACACAAAAATTAGTGCATAAATGTGGTATTACAAAGCATTAATCATGTTTGTGATTATGACTGTAAAAGAAAAAGTAGAAATAATGGACTTTTGTTGACTTTGGTAAACATGTAAGGAACTGAAAGGCATCTGTTTACTTAACGTTGTTAATGTTTTAAAGGACACTAAGGGGAGGGAAGAGGAAAGGAAAGGCTAACTGTAAGTAAAACAATTTCTGATCTTAACAGTACTCTATAAAACTTTTCACAATATAAATTTCATGTTTCATAGTAAACCAATTTTAGTTATTGATATATGTGATAAAGATAATAAAAGCAAATAAATGTTTTTTTTCTTTCTCCTTTTTAATATTAAGAAGTATAGGTATTACAACGCAAAAGGAGAAACAAGGTTAGGCAAAAACATGTTTACATTAATAGGCTGTAATCCTGAGTTGTTGAGGAGGGAGTTAGGGCGAAAAACTACACAGATCATATATGTAGAGCTTATATGTTTCCTGTTACTTTTGCATAGGTGAATGTCTGGATTAAAAGCATTGGCTTAACCTATTAAGACATTTTAAGTGGAAACAAGTAACTAAGAGAACACTTAACGCAATGAAAAGTTTTCCTTTAGCAATACATGCATCAGCTTGTCTTTCAAAGCCCAGTGCTGAGGGCTACATTTTGTTCTTATATTTCCATAGAGACAAGTTGATTTTAGGGCTATTAAAATCCAAATCACCTGTTTGTTCAAGGCTAAAAGTTTAATGTTTTCTGAAAGCATGCAAGTTGCTTTTTACATCTGGAAGGGTAATAAAGATAAAAACTGCCAATTAGTGTAACAAGGAACACATGCATCTTAGCATGAATAATCTCAACTTTAGGTTAGATAAGGCCTGTCTTTACAGCTGTCTATGTGGGACAATTGTTACTATTAGAGGGTTAAACTTCATTAGATTATGATGTACATAGTTTTGTTTGATTGTATTAAGTTAACCAGTTATGGAGGTGTTCTGGGGGTGTTTGTTTTTTTGTTTGAGAGTTTCATTAAAATGTGACATGGGTTTAAATGGAGATGATAAGAAGAACTGTATAAAGGATCAACCTGTCAGTCATTAGTGGGTGGGTGTATCATAAATGCTGCAAATGATCATTTTAAAAAATCATATATAATAGGTGGGAATAATGACTTCTTATCATAATGGCAACACTTTTCATATTATCTCAGAATGTGAATGGTCTCAAAGGTATAGATAAAAGGAAAGAATATTTAATTATATTAAGAAATGCAGTATGCAAATAGCAATGTTGTAGGAGACACATTTGGAAAGAACTGAGTATGTCTATTTGATAAAAAGAGACTTTTTGATGAATATTCAGTAGAATATTGGGGAAAATGGAAAAGTGGAATGCTTATATTAATTGCTAGAGGATCTCCAACACTGATGGAAGAGGAAAAAAATAATAATGGTAGATTTGTGGTAGCAAGGGAATACTGGCAAGGGATGAGGATTATACTGGCATATATTTATAGTCTATACCTAAAACTGCTGTTATGTAGTTTAAGAAAAATTTGAGAGAAATAATCAGCTTTCAGCAAGAAATATTACTTACAGGTGGGGAATAGAATTTGATTTGCAACAAAGAGGATGTATCAGATGGCCTTAGAAGGGAAAATATAAAAAAACATTGTACATTTATGGAGAAACTTATGAAAATATTTGGCATGGAAGACATGAATTCAGTAGTAGGAACTTGAAGAAAACTTACTTATTAATCCCCAAGGTACAATAACTGGGCTAGACTACATAGAACTTATATTTCACAGGAACATGTGCATTTAATTGAGAACCTTGACAGACATCCAATAACTATTTCATATAATATGCCAACAATAACTAAGATGAAAAAGAAGGGTAATGAAGTAAAAATGAGACAATGGTGTTTCCCCATCTACTTGTTAAAATGTGAGGAATTTAAGGACCGGGTAGTGGAAATTATTTATGAGTTATGAGGGAAAAAGAAAGTTTACCAGAAGTTATAGTTAGTGAGTGGGACAAAATGAAAGAAGAGTTTAAAAATAGGGTAGAAATAAGAGAAAAAGATATGGTTAGGAAGTAACAAGATTTTTGGGGGGATGACAAAGATTAAAGTATTACAGAATAAGGGGAATCTCACAGAACAAGAAGAGGTGCAACTGTAGAGTGCAAAATAGAAAATAAGGGAGTACCTGGATAATACACATAAGTTAGAAACATTGCAGTTCGACAACTTTTTTTTTTTATAATAACTCAAGAGCTCAGAATTTTTAACACAATGACTTAGGCAACAGAATTTAGAATGGGCTGTTGCCAAACTTAGGTAGCCTATAACAAGAAAAATAACCACAGATCCTATAGGAATAATAGAGATGTTTTGGAAATGTTATGAAAATGTGTATAAAGCAGAGAAATGGGGAAACAAGAAAAAGTACAAATGGTAATATTTATAGAAAACTTAAATATGCCAAGGTTAGAGGCAGATGAGGCTCAACAATTAACAGTTAAGATAGGAGGAGATTTGATAATAAACAGTGATACATAACAATTCTGCAGGTAAGTCTCCAGGAATAGATGGTATTCCAGTTGAAGTTTGGAAGCTAGGAGAGAAGAAAGTGATAAAGACCTGAAAGGTTTTGTTTAACAGTATTTTAAAAGGAGGGAAAGCACCACACCAACATCCTGGAAAAAAGCTGTGGTGGCTGTAATACCTAAAGACAGTAAAGCCCCCATCAGAACCAGCTTCATATAGGCCCATTTAAATATTAAACCATGATTATAAAGTGTTTATGTCTATAATGATTAAACAAGCTGCAAAGGTGTTGCCAAAATTGATAGATCTGGGTCAGTGTGGTTTTATGGTGAGGAAACAAATATTTGGCAATATTAATATTAATATTACAATGATGATCCAGACAGAAGCAGAGCATAAGAAAATACCACTACTGTTGGTGGGCCTTGGCGCAGAGAAAACATTCAATACAGTAACCTGGGATTATATGAGCAGGGCAATGGAAGCATTTTCATTCCTTGATAAAACAATAATGTTAATTAGGGGTATGTATGATGGATTGGAGGCAAAAATCAAACTGGGGGGTCCTCTCTGATAAGTTGTGGGTGCCATCTTTCTCCATTGTTATTTGTGTTATATTTAGAACCATTGGAAAAATAATGGACTCAGAAATTCAGGGATATAATTGGTATGGCAATCAAGAAAAGATGGCTTTATTTGCAGAAAATATTACTTTGTACCTGATAAAACCAGAAAAGAACATCCCATTGCTGTGGAACATTCTGAGACAATTCCAAGTTTTTTGGGATATAAAATTAATGAAGATAAAGCAAAGTTTACAGTGCCTAACTATGTACCTACACATGAACTAGCTCAACAATACCCATATTTATGAGGAGATGATAAAATGAAGTATTTAGGAGTATGAGTTAAAAAGGATTCTGGTGTGGCAGCTAAGGATATGTAGGAAGAGACTAAACAGAAGATAATACAAAAACTGAAAAAATGGAAGATCTTGCTTAGGGATATGTTTAGCAAGATGCAAGCAGTTAGAATGTTTTAGTGTCTTTAGTTTTATACACAGGTCATGCATATTGGCATAGTTTTTTATCAGCCAGAGAAGTTGTGAATAGTAATTAATAAACAATTGAAGGATTTTATCTGGGAGGGGAAGAGGGCAAGGGTCAAGTGGGATAAGTTTGTCCTTCCAATAGAACAAAGTGCTTTAAGATTACCTGATTTGAAGAGATGTTTTAGAGCTGCACAGTTAAGGCTCTTATGCATAACACACATGGAAATCTACAATTCAAAGGGGAAAGAGATAATGATGAAGTGTGGGAAATTCAAGAAATAAGGAGAGAGTGAGATTTTGGATGCCGATCCTTAAGGAAAATAACAGTCATACAGAATATTATATTATATTTATAAAGTAGCAGAAAATGCACTAAGAACTAAGCCAACACAGTAATGGAAAAAGGAGATTCTGTCTATAGGAGTACAGAGAATAGGCAAGAGTGGTCTGGAATTTATTAGAGGAAGTTGCCAAAAGAACCAAGGTATTATGAAAAAAATGATTTGAGGGGGGAAACGTAATAGAATGGCGAGAGGCCAAAAAGACATTTAGACTGCAGACTACAGACTGCCTTCCCTATCAGGGATTGATAGAGTATATGCAAAGAGAAAGGGATAGGGGAATCCTAAGTTAAAGACCTGCTCTGGTAGAGTTTTTTAGTTGGATCTAGAACAGAAGGTGCTGTTAAAAAAATAGAGGATATGCGTCAAATATTGCACAGTAACAATATGAATCGCTCAGAGGAGGTCAGAAAAGCTTGGGAAGGGAAATTAGATAAGCAATTCACAAAGAAACAATGGGAGGACATATGTATGGCTCCCAAATATGCAACAAAGTGTATAAGATTTAGGATGTTTGCTTGGAAATGTTTGCATAGGTATTTTTATATGCCAATAAGACTCCAAAGAATGTTTCCTAAGGTAGCTGGCAAATGTTGGAGATATGATAGGAAAGAAAGAGATACCTAAGAACACATGCTTTTGTAGTATGATGAGTTGGCAGACTTTAAAACTTCCCTGTAAGGAACACTGGTTGAGAAAATGAGTGTAGCTAAGGAAATTATTTTTTGAGCTGAGATACAGGATCTGAATAGTCTAGACATAGTAAGGCCTCATTATGTTTTATTCTGGTGGCTGCCAAAAAAAGCAATCACTAGAAAATAGAAATCAAAGTCTAAACCAACTATACTTGAAGTATTGAATATTGTAACAGTGATAAAAGAGCAGGAAATGGGATCATTAGAAAATTGAAGGAGCAAATTACATATAAAAGTTGTAAATTGTGTGAATAATAAATGCAGAAAAATGTTCTGGAGGAGGAGTGAGATTTAAGAAAAGGCAGGGACAGATCAATTTATGTAATATTGGATTAATGATATTGTATAGAAAAAATATATGTGATATATTTTTGTAAATATGAACTTGTTAATATGGTTTATTTACTTTTATATAAATGTAATTTTGCCTTTGTCATGTGATAATTCAATGAAGATGTTTTTTTTTAAAAAAAGAAAAATGCTCTAAAATGCACTTCTGGGCATCTATAACCCCACACCTTCTAATGGCCGCCAGCTTAATTCAATTATTTCTTAAACAGTTAATAAAGCGTAGTGTTGGCCATTTAAGTTGTATGTTGGAAATATGCCTAAACAAGTACAGTCAAACACTATGACTGAATATCTTTCCCTATTCATATTTTTGTTCAAGTCATCATTGGATGAAAATAAAAATTAAAAATGCACCCTCCACCCAGTGTAATTATTTTATTTTCTGCACATTTATTACAGAGCAATCTAGGCCAGTTTTAGTGTGTCAAAAGGATGCAGGAAAAAAGCTGTAGAGCAATATAAAATGAGAGAAAAGAAAGAAAAAAGCAATCAAAATGGTGTGGGGTAACTAGGATGGGGGTAAGGGGTGGAAAGAGAGAGTGCTGGATGATTTCTGGATGACAGCAGGTGGTCAGTGAGGGAATACCATGGAATCCTTCACCCAGGACACTGTTTCACCTAATGCTAGCTTTGTACACAAGATTGTTGTAATGCAACTTTATTGCAACAAAACACCTGTCAATGTGAATGCTTGTCGGTCTGTATAATGGGCCAACTCAGTGTGGTAAACGGGCCTATTTCAATGTAAGAGCATTGCAACTCCAGTTCTGTAGCTTTTGTAGCCAGCACTAAATGCTAGGAATGGCTGCAGCAACAGATTGCTACTTTGAGTGGAAGTGTCCAGGGTCCTCACAATACTAGCACCAGTTCTAATGCTATCAGACAAAAGTAATCAATATAAATCTAGTTTCAGTAGTGTTTCTTTATGAAAAAATCAAGTAATTGTGCCTGCAGTTCCCAGCAGTCTAATTTCAATATCTGCTGATATACTATGCTGATCAAGTGGAAGTTATACATAGTAATGTATTCAGCAGTCAGTGGAGCAACACAAAATGTGACAACCAGCTACATAACTGAATAACTTTAAATAACTTTGCATTTTTTTTCAATTGACAGAGGAACTTCATGGCTGAGCAATGCCATGAGAAGCATATAATTTATTAACATAAGCATTACCCAAGTGTCTTAAATATCATCTCCTAGAGCTTCAAATAGCAAGTGACTACAGAGATGTCTTATATCTGTTTACACCTTTAAAGCAAAAAATAAAAATAAAACGGCAATGGTAATCTAACTGCATGTATAACTCCTCAAAACAGTAAATGCTTGAATAGCTTTAAATGCATTTACTTTCATATTTTGCTCCCTGTAGAAGTTTGAGATAGAGCCATATCTAAGCATTTTAAGTACCATAAATACCCATATGACTATGACTACTTTAGGGATAATGGTTAGTCACCTGTGTAACTGCCATTAATGCATCGCTACTTACCTTGGAATTGTTAATCCGCTTTTTAAAATGAAACTGTTGTTTCCCTCATCTCATGTGAATTTATACTGTTCATACTGCTTGAATATCGCTACTATACCATGTAAATATCTTTCCTTATCTTGTGTTTATCTGCAATATGCTCCATGTATTCTATAGTGATGTACTATGTACAATTATTGTGATATCTCACATGCCTTGTGCAATACCATCTTTGTGCAGATAAAAGGGAATGGCTAGAAAGGGTTGCCAGACATGTCCACCAATTGACTTTGTAAAAATAAGTATCTTATTCCTATCACTTTATCAGTAGCTACAAGATTACATTTCAAGTAGGGAAATAAAAACAACCATTGCAATCAAAGTTTCCATAAATGAACTATTTCAGTAATTACACATGTAAAGTTTTCTTGCAGCATTTATATACAACATAATGAGATATCTCATGTAAAGAGAGGTAGCTAATATGAGGGGTGAAGAAACAGGCTAGATAGTGACCATAAATCATAGTGTCTGTGTTAAGGAAATGTTGCCATCATTTCAGACAAAAAGTGGCCTTGCTCTGGAATGACATTCTATGGGCTATTTTTTCAAAATCATTCAAAGTTTTAACTCTGGATTTTTTTTCTTCTTGACTCACCAAAGCAATAACCATCAAGTCCATGTCCCTCACAGGTATATTCTTTTCTCCCTACTGCTAAAATGCAATGATAAATGAAGATGTAGTCAAGGTTGGGGATCATTGCTTCTATCCTGAGGGCTTACCAGACTTTTAGTATGTTCATAACACAACTTGCTGGATAGAAAGCATCACAGTCGTGACTCTACATCCCACCCCTTCACACACACACACACACACACACACACACACACACACACACACACACACACACACATAAACAATGTAAATCTACACTGTTTATGTACTTCCTGGCAGATTCATGCCCCTGACTCCAAAACTATGATATTTTTCCCTACAGGTGAAGCTCCTACAAGAGACCTCTGTTAATATTCTCCATCTGAGACTGGCCAGCTGGTATCAGCCAGTTCCTACTGTCCCTCTCCAGCCAGCTCTCCCAGCACTCAAAGTCCTAATCAAACCAAAGTATCCTAGCCTGCCACTCTGTTCATTTCCCAGCCATTTTCCCTACAAAATATTCTAAAAAAGCAGCCAGATGTCTGAAGTTTTTGACAAGGAATTCAACACCTGATGTGCATTTTATGACTTTCAGAAGGCACAGACCACAAGCTATCATTAGATACACTATTGGTCAATAAGAGTTGATAATTTTAAATCAAGACGGTATGAGTCAATGGCATGTTTAAGAGATTCAGTTATAGAGACATTTATATGTAATCCCAGTTCAAAGGGAGGAAATGAAGTAATATCAGTAAATTGAAAATGTATTTAAACTTATTTTGTTATGCTAAAATTGTTTGAATGAGCAATAGTGAAGAAAAATTAGGTCCTTTTAGAGTACTTGAGGCAAAGAGTATTTCAGAGAGCAATAATGTTTTTCAAAATTTGTCTCTTTTTTCAGTGTTATTATTTCCATTTCATATGTAAAATGCAATCAGTGTCATAGAGTAATGTCTTATAATTACAGTAATCATTTTTTTTAAACTTTCCAATCATTCCATGTGAAAACATTACTCTGTTCCTAGATTTCTCCATCTTTAGTACTTTGGTCAAATAATGACATGGATATTTTATTTCTGTGTGACAAGTACAGATTAAAAATTCATTCATTTTTCTCATTCTTTAATTAACTTCTACAGTGTATATGAGAAAAATTTCAAACAGAAATTGAATAAAACTATATAGAGTTCAAATCCTTAATAAAAGTGTATGAACAATTTGCATTCATGAGTTCTAACTCTATTTCTTATTAACAGATATTTGCTCATCTCTATAAAAACTGTTTGATTTTATTTTAACATATTTCTAGAATGACTTACTTAGAACTGTGGTTCATTACTATGACACCTCTGGAATGTATTTTTTATCTGCTCATGTTTTCTTCCCTCAACCACAAATTTACCTTAAGAGTTTTTGAGTTCTATTTATTTTAAGGCAGAATTGTAGCTATGTAGTAAAATCTCTGTGTCATAGCTCCAGGCATTCCAAGGTCTGGGTTACAATCCTGACTTCCACATACTATCTATGTGATATCTATATGTTCTCCTTTGGTTGGTGTGGAATTTTTTTCCAGGTGGCCTGGTTTCCTCCACTTCCAAAAACGTTTGTTAATTTTGTACTCTACAAAATGTACACGTCTTGTATTTACCCTTAGTCTAGATCATGAATGAAGAGGGTGTGAGGGACAGGTCACTATACCTGATTAGCAACTGAATAAGTTAAAACATTGTCAGAGATGTGTCTATACTGCCTGTAGCCAGTGCTTTGAGAATTCCATATAAAAGGGAAACTCCCATTTCAGAGGTAACCGCACAATGTGGCAGCAGAAGTGATATTACCACAGACTAAGAATGCATTTAATGTACAAGACATATGCAAGTCAACTACACAGCACAAATGTCATCATTAACAATGTTCAGAGATGAATACACTACATATGTATGTTTTCTACAAAAATACATTATATTTCACCTAAAGGCGTGCACTAGTGAAGAGAAGCTCTGCTACTCTGCCAAAGAAACAGAGTCTCTCTTCCAGTACACACACAGACATGCACACACACACACACACACACACACACACACACACACACACACACACACACACACACACACACACAACCATACAGATATGCTACTGCTCTTTAGTCTTTAATACGACAATACAATAACTTGCCCCATGTACAGTACCTGGGTAAGTGACTTGTTCAGAGTCACATATTTTATGAACTTAAATACAGCTTATCAGCATGATGTTCATTGGCAGCTCATAGCATTAATCCAGAAGCCTCTACTACTAGTCCCATCTCATATCTAGTAGCAGAATTCAGAGAAGTAAGGCTAAGAAGTAGTAACAAGCATGACACGGACGTATTGGGTTTGATTCTGTTTACCAAGACTTGCATAGTTTGTAAAAATAAATATGTCACTTTAAAGAGTGCTGGCAGAACAGCCATGGGAAGGGGCACATTTGACTTTACATTTCAATAGTGACTGTCCCTTAGAGTAACTCCTAACTAGTTGCAGCATTGGTGCCTGCATAAATTTACAGTTTATAAAGCTGTTTCTCATTATATACAATAAACACCACCCCACTATTTTGAGATTGTTGTCTGTATCATTTGGGCTTAACTCCTTTGCATGCATTATGTTTAAGAATACAAGGGTAAGTAACATCTACTCATATTATACAACCCCAGTGTAATCAAAGATTTGGCGGTATGTATACATAATCATTATCACAGACACATTTTAAGTTAATATTTACTTTCTAAACAAGCAGATAGATTACTAATTGGACAATGCAGGTACTGAAAACAGAATGGCAGCCTAGCTTATTTTTCACACAGGCAATTAAAACTTGCTGCAGGAGTTAACTGATGAGTTCAGGTTCTGATTAAAGACATTAAAAAGAAGTTATGTGGTCACCATAATGTTCCATCTGAGTACTTGTACTTCATTTGTCTTCAACCTGTGGGTATTCGGATCTGAAACGGATCTGAGATGGCCGCATCACTAGCATCTGATCTGAGCTCTAAGCTCTGCTCCTAACCCATAATGCTCCCCTGCCTCCTTCCTTCCTTCCCTCAGATTGAGTTTTCTGCTCAAGAAAACACAAGCCCAACCCAATCAGACCTTACTGCTAATAGCTCCCAATAACTAAGCCAAGCATAAACCAGGAGAGCCACTATAGTGCTCCTCTCCCATATGCAATGTTAGAACAATAGTGACAAGGTTGGAGGGAAGGAGGGGGGATGGCTGAAGACAAATGAAGTACAACTACTCAAATGGAACGTTAGGGTGAGTACATAACTTCTTTATCTTAAGTAGTTGACTTCATTTGGTCTTCAACCTGTGGGACAGAGTCTCTAGCTACCAACACCTGGGTGGCCCTCATGGAAGGATGCCCAACTCCTGGATACAATGTCCAGTTTGTAATGAGATATGAAAGTATGAGATGAGGACTAAGTAGCTGCAGAACAAATATCATCCAGCGACACCCTAGACCAAAAGCCGCTGAGGTGGCCATGAGCCTAGTGGAGTGGGCTTTCACCTGACCCAGAGGGGAAATGCCTCTATCAGAATATGCTCAAAGGATACATTGGGAAATCCAATGAACAATGGTCACTTTAGAAGTTGACATGCCCAGAAAAGGTTTTGAATAGGAGACAAACAACTGATCAGATTTGCAAAATGATTTTGTTCTATGCAAATAAAACCTCAGTTGCCTATGTACATCCAACAAGTGTAACTTGTATTCACCCCTATTTTGGAAATTTGGAAAAAAAAAACAGGAAGACTGATAGTTTGATATTGGTTTCCAAAGCCACCTTGGGAATAAAGGAAGGATTAGTGCACAGGGAAACCCTGTCCTTATGAAAAACCATGTAAGGAGCTTTAATGGACAATGCTTGAAGTTCTGATACCCTTCTAACAGAAGTGATAGCTACCAAAAAGGTAGTTTTCCAAGATAGGAATTGTAAATCTACTGATGCTGTGGGCTCAAAAGGAGGAGAGACTAGAGCCTGGAGTACAAAGATGAGGTCCCATGGAGGTGTAGGCTCTTTCACCAGGGGTCTTAAAAGGAAGGTACCTTTAAGGAAGGTCTTGCAAAGTCTGGAAGAAGTTAGGGAAGCCATGTTTTCCTCCACATGAAAGTTAGAGATGGCAGCCAGTTGGACTTTAATGGTAGAGGAACTAGCACCTTGTTAGAAGATACCCACTAGAAAATCCAGAACAGCTGAAACCGGAGCCATGAATGGATCTAGGTCCCATTGAGAGGCCCATATAGAGAACTATTTCCACTTGATATGATATTTTTTTTTTTGTGAGCCACCACCAAAATGGTTTTAAAGTGAGAGGATAACCCAGGAGTCCTAATCATTAATGGAACTGGAGCAGCCAAGCGGTGAGTTTCAGACTGTCCAGGTCTGGGTGAGGAATCCCTGAGGGATGCAAAATGTGATCCGGAACCAGATCCAAGATCCATGGTGGAACTGCCAGGTGAGACCAAAAAGAGGGGAACCAGACTTGTAGAGGCCAGAATGGGGTAATGAGGATTACTGTGCTCCCCAACCTGTGAGCTTTCTGAAGAAACTTCGGCATGAGAGGTAATGGGGGTAAACATAAAGAAGACCGGGAGGCCAAGCTTGAACCAGTGCATCTCTGGGAGCTTCCCCCTGAGGGGAGTTCAGAGCAAAGAACTTGCTGCATTTCGCATTGGAAGGAGATGCGAAGAGATCACAGCAAGGCCGACCCCACTTGAGAAAGATCTGTTCCACTACTGAAGGATTCAGAGACCACTCATAAGGCATGAGAATAGTCCTGCTGAGCCTGTCCGCCAGAATGTTGGAGCTTCCCTGAATGTCATTGCCACCAGAAACCGTCCGGTGAAAATCACCCATTCCCACACTCTCATGGCTTTGAGGCAAAGGGGATAAGATCTGTTTGTTGATATCCAGACTACTGACATGTTGTCTGACTGAATAGCAATAGTCCTTAGAGGAAGATGGCCATGAAGGGCCTGCAACACTAGAAGAACTGCCTTCATCTCCAGGATGTTGATATGTAAATTGGTCTTTGAAGGGGACCACATGCCTTGGACAGTTCTTCCCAAGCAATGCCCCCCCACCCTAGCTGAGAAGCATCCATGGTCACCGTGGTTGTGGGAAAAGATGGAACAAAGGGACATCCCTTGACAAGGTCCAGGAAGAGAATCTACCAGAGAAGAGACTTTCTGCAGGCCCAGGACATCTGAACTGGATGGGACAAGGGTAGATCTAGTATAGTCCATTGAACTGCTAGTGTCCACTGGAGAACTCACATATGAAGTCATGCAAAGGTTAGAAAATTGATTGTGGCTGCCATGGAACCCAGAGCCCACAGAACAGTCTCCACTGAAGGATGATGAGCCTGGAGAATGTAAGAAACATGAAGTTTTAAATTTTGTATCCTTTCCAGGGTGAGGAGAACCTTCATTCGTATGGTGTCCAACCAAGCTCCTATGAAGTCTAGGTTCTGGACTGGAGTCAGTGATGAATTGCTGAGGTTTATCATAATGCCTATAGTGTTCACTAATACCAGAAAATAGTCCCTGGCTTGGTACAGCAGATGCTTGGTGGGGGCAGCAAGGAGCCAATCATCCTGGTAAGGAAAGACCTGAATTCCCTGAAGTCTCAGGTGAGCCGCTACTACTGCCATCACTTTGGTAAACACCCTGGGGGCTGTGGTGAGACCAAAGGGGAGGGCACTGAACTGATAATGACTGGACCCCAACCAGAAGTGGAGGAACCTGTGGGAGTGCCTGTTCATTTTGATATGATAGTATGTGTCCTGGAGGTCGATCAAGCACATCCAATTTGTTTCCTGTGGGTAGGGCAGGATGGACTGAAGGGTGATCATCCGGAATTCTTCCTTGCCTCAATACTGGCACACCCACAAGGTAAGTCACTCTCCTTACCAATTGCTGAATGGAATATTATGTGTTACTTGTATCTATGGTGTGGATGTGAGCATGCAAGGGAATCGGGTGGCTAAATGGGATGCCAGCAGATAGTAGACACCTATAATGGCAGCATGAGATCTGTAACAAATACTGGTGTCACCACAGTAGCCAGTACTACACATGGTGACAAAACCCACTGAAGGAAATGTGCTGGGCCACATGTGTGTCCATATAACACACACATGCCAGTCAGGGAAGTTCACAAACCAAGCAACAGTCTCAGCCAGCAGGACAGGTTTAGACAAACACAAACAAAGGCTGTGCTATGGCCTCTGAATGATGCCTATGGGTAACCCCGCCCCCAGGCCTACACAGACAGACTACATCAGATCAGGCAGTGGGATGTTAGTTCTGAAGGGTAGGAAGTCAATCCTATGTAGAAATGTAGAAACAGTCAGGTGTGCCCCCACCCAATCCTATGTAGAAATGTAGAAGCAGTCAGGTGTTCCCCACCCCCAACCCTATGTAGAAATGTAGTAACAGTCAGGTGTGCCCCCCCCAATCCTATGTAGAAATGTAGAAACAGTCAGGTGTACCCCCCCAGTCCTATATAGAAATGTAGTAACAGTCAGGTGTGCCCCCCTCCAATTTGATGTAGACATGTAGTAACATGCATGTGTAGGTATAATACCAATGGAGCACAGATGACCTGAGGTGGCCAAGGTAGCAGGATAGATTGTAGCATTTGTGCAATATGCAGGTATGCGTGTGTAAGGTTGGTGTGTGTTTCATATTGTGTGAGAGTGGTCAGTATGTATGCATACAAACACAAAAATGGTCCAGCATCAAAGAGAGATAAGAATAAAATAATCCTTTATTGTGGCAACCCAAAGCAAACCTGTTCTGGCAATAATAAAGCCTTCAACCGGTTTCAGCAATAATAAAGCCTTCTTCAGTGCTATAACACACATTAAATGACATACGCTTTAAACAGTAAAACACCTAATGAGAGTACTGATCCTATTGGTGCATACCAACTTAACTCAATTCATTGAGGCCAGGCTTACACAAAGCACCCAGCCTAACAATCCAAGTAGATTATTTTTCATTTAAAATAGTATGCCATCCTGTTTTGCACATTTTGTTACCATGGACTGTATCTATAATAGTAAAATGGAATTTGGCAGTGGTATGGGTTATAGTATGTTTATAGAGTGCATTGGACATTCTTTTGTTTCTAATATCACTGAGATGTTCACTAATCCGAAATCTCAGTAGCCGAGATGTTTGTCCAACATAAAAAGCGGAACAAAAACATGTGGCCAAATATATAACCCAGTTACTGCTGCAATTACAAAAAGTGCGAATTTGGTATATCTATGAGGTATTATTACTAGTAAATTCCTTAGTTTTCAAAACATGTGCACAAGCCCTACAATGGCCACAGGGAATACTGCCCACTAGTTTGTCTCCAAATAAAGTGACCTGTTGAATGTTTGGTGAAGAGAAGTGCTTATAATGAGTTAAACATGTTTTTGTTCCACTTTTTATGTTGAACAAACATCTCGGCCACTGAGATTTCAGATTAGTGAACATCTCAGTGATATTAGAAACAAAATAATGTTCAATGCACTCTATAAACATACTATGACCCATACCACTGCCAAATTCCATTTTACTATTATAGATACAGTCCATGGTAACAGGATGGCTTACTATTCTAAATGAAAAAGAATCTACTTGGATTGTTAGGCTGGGTGCTTTGTTTAAGCCTGGCCTCAATGAATTGAGTTAAGTTGGTATGCACCAATAGGATCAGGACTCTCATTAGGTGTTTTACTGTTTAAAGCGTATGTCATTTAATGTGTATTATAGCACTGAAGAAGGTTTTATTATTGCCGAAACTGGCTGAAGGCTTTATTATTGCCAAAACCAGTTTGCTTTGGGTTGCCACAATAAAGGATTATTTACTCTTATCTCTCTTCGAAGCTGGACTATTTTTGTGTTCTTCTAGAGATTTTGGTTCAGTCTGTGCATCTTGTTTTACTTGCATGGTTTAGTGTGTTTTACAGTTGGCTGGATCAGCGCTGTCGACTCCTGAGAGGCAGATAGATTTACTATAGTGGCGGTTACCCTTTGGAACATACTGATGAGTATAATGCTCCTTCGACATCCTGTTTTGGTTTGAACTAAATGGTGAATTTGCGGTTTACCTTAAACATGGTGCTACTGGCTTACTGCCCAATTTCTACAAGTGAGCTGCTGTTTTTTAAGCCGTATTTCATTTCAACCAAACAGCTTTATTTTGCTTATCGGCTATCTTGCATATCATCATGGAGGGGCTGGATGGATTTTTTATACTAACAGATTAAGGTACACCAGTCTAAATTCCCTTCATTGCATTGAGGGCTGAGCCCTTCAATTTATGGCCAATACAACTGAGACATATGTGTTTTAAAATACACTGTTTTGGGCCAAACCAACAGCCTTATTCATAACGAATATAATTATTTTAATTTGATGGACTATTGCATTGCTTAAAAGGGTTTTGGGGACTCAGTATGTGGCCAGATCCAAGTTTGTGGAATATTACAAAAAGTGTGTTTATACGCAACGAGCAGTTTTTATTCTTCATGATTGTTTGTGAGATGTCATTTTCTACCAAGGATTGCAAGTGTTTTTTGTGGTGTCAACTGATATTGGGTGCAATCTAAGCTTGGTTATTATCAGTAAGTACTGATTTCAGACTTTGGTCTCTATGCATGGGGCCCTGACTTTACTTTTTTGTGAAGTACCATCATAGGTTGCTAATCTTCACATATAAGTGATTTATTTCAAAGAACGGACAGTGGTTTTGGTAACGAGAACTATTAGACTTGAAATTATGAATTATAGCTCTGTGTTTGTCCTACATACCTCTTTCAGAGAGTTACACGATACTTGGATTAACAGCTTGATTCATCGAACTAACTTGGACATTCTTGTATTTGGACTTTTATGACATAAATATGATATTTTATATATTTTTTCTTCTCCACAGTTGACTTGTTTATTAACATTAACAGTTAATGTTTGGAACAAAATATTTTTGTCTACCTTTAGTAATGGGTTTTATACACAATTGTTTTAATATTTAGGGCTGCATTATAATGTTGAACTTTATGACACATTAGTACACTATGGGGTTGGTTCGACCAGACTTTTTTCTGTGAACTTATTAGGGGTTTCTCTGTACTAACAGCAACCATTCATGCTTGTTTGTGGTTTATAGTGTTTGAAACAAGGGTATCTTCAGGGTATGCCAATGGATAGACACTACATTCTATTTTCAAGCATACGGTATTACAAACCAGATGGGTGGTGTGGAACCATATGGTTATGATTCATGTGTATGTTACTGAGTCAGGGACCACAAGAGACTGTTCTTCAATTTTACAGTAATTTTACTGCTCAAGGAACACAATACGGGAGGAGACGATAGTCAGCTCGTAGGAGTGGTATAAACATAAATTGAAAGGACATAATATTTGTTCAGTTTATTCATGTGAAGAGTCAGCACTATATTTCTTTCTTTTTTCAAGGCAGAGACGAAGGTTGGCCTGTTTTGTGGTGTTCTGTTGCATCAGTCTCATACCTGGATGATTTACAATTGGATAACACACCATTTTTGTTATTTAAAACAAAAGAAATTTTTAAGAGTGTGGGTCTTCATCATTGGCTTGTTCTGAGTATTACTATATATTTTATATATATATATATATATATATATATATATATATATATATATATATATATATATATACACACACACACACACACACACATGTATTGGGGGCACACATTATTGTGTGTTAATATTCATGTTTTTTGATGGGATATGGCTGTATTTGGCATATGAGTAAACATAATTTTTAACTCTGTGTATTTCAGGTAAATGAATCTAATATATGTGTTTGGTTCAACATTAACTCATGCTCATTTAAGGAATCAGTTATAATTAATCTAATGTTTTTTGAACTGAACAATTGTGCCCAACTAACAATTCAGTTATATACTGTTTTTGAGTCTAACTAGGGAATTCACAGTTTAGAAATATAATTGAATTTGGTACAGGTTTAATATATTTTAGCACTTAGTGGGTGGCCATATAACATAGATCTATCAAAATTATTGGAGGGTCTTTCAGAAGACCACAATGACATGGGTGTTTTTGGGCTTAGACCTTCATGACCAGAAAACTCAAGTATGGATAACAATGATCCGGATTACCTATGTGCTTCTCTTTTTCAGAAACTCACAAAAAGTATGAGAACATTAAGATCTAACATCTGGCATTTGAAATTATTCAAGGCCTACAAACTAAAAGATATTACCCCATGTGGGTTAAGAGTGCGGATGCAGCCCCTGGTGAGTCAGGTAGATGAGTTATTAACACAAGACTGGGTTCAAACCCAGCATAAGGCCTCTGTGATGTTTGGTATAGAACCATATATATATATATATATATATATACACACACACATGTATTGGGGGCACACATTATTGTGTGTTAATATTCATGTTTTATGATGGGATATGGCTGTATTTGGCATATGAGTAAACATAATTTTTTACTCTGTGTATTTCAGGTAAAGGAATCTAATATATGTGTTTGGTTCAACATTAACTCATGCTCATTTAAGGAATCAGTTATAATTAATCTAATGTTTTTTTGAACTGAACAATTGTGCCCAACTAACAATTCAGTTATATACTGTTTTTGAGTCTAACTGGGGAATTCACAGTTTAGAAATATAATTTAATTTGGTACAGGTTTAATATATTTTAGCACTTAGTGGGTGGCCATATAACATAGATCTATCAAAATTATCGGAGGGTCTTTCAGAAGACCACAATGACATGGGTGTTCTTGGGCTAAGACCTTCATGCCCAGAAAACTCAAGTATGGATAACAATGATCCGGATTACCTATATGCTTCTCTTTTTCAGAAACTCACAAAAAGTATGAGAACATTAAGATCTAACATCTGGCATTTGAAATTATTCAAGGCCTACAAACTAAAAGATATTACCCCATGTGGGTTAAGAGTGCGGATGCAGCCCCTGGTGAGTCAGGTAGATGAGTTATTAACACAAGACTGGGTTCAAACCCAGCATAAGGCCTCTGTGATGTTTGTTGATGCCCTCATTTCCTATTATGAAGGAACCATTGATCAATGTATTCTGGAGGTGAAACACAATTGTGATGAGGTCAAAGGTTATAAAGGAGAAACCTTCTTTACTAAACATTTGAATATTTTGGCCAAAGACTTATCCTCTTGGGAACAACAACTTAAAAAGAAAAAGATACAGAAATTCAAAAGAGAAATATCAGACAATGACAGAGGGAAACCATTTAGTGTACACAAGAGTGTCCATTTCCAAGATATAGGGCAGAAACAGGTTAAGGAAAGAAAAAGACCCAGATCCATACTGAGGAACAAGGGTAATTCCTATGGGGGAACTTCAGGCGATGATTCTTTGTCTGCCACTGAGGAAGAATCTATATTAACCCAGGAGTCCCCAGATGCCAAGAGAAGACCAACCAATGACCCTTTAATGGTAAGAGACATGGGTGGCAGGAAGCATAGAGCAAATAGGCAACATTCAGCAACTTTTGGACAGGATTTTGACAAACTAAACACCATCAATAATGTACATAACATTTCTTCACATACCCTGTCTGACATTGAAATAAAACTTTTGAACAAGGGCCTTAAATTTGTCCCTGCTTTTTTTGTTAATGAACATGTTTTTGTGAATGATGTTAATGATTTTTGTAGAACCCTGAATCTCAAATTGTTCTTTTCATACACTGATCAAACTCAAATATCTACTGGGTTCCATTTTCGGAACTCCAACTTCATGCCACCCATGGACAAACATGTCTCAGTTTTCAAGGAATGCGTTCTCAAAGATTTACACTTTAATGGCAATGTATATCACAATATCAAACAAAATCTCACCAAACAGGAACAAGTGGCTCTAACCAGACTCAGTAACAATCATGATCTAGTCATTTTACCAGCTGACAAAGGAGGGGTGGTAGTCATCATGGATTGGTCTGTGTACCACACTGAGGCCAATCAACAACTATCCAATGGATTATTTTACATGCATATGCCACTAGACCCTACACTAAAATTCAAAAAAGATATAGATCAGTTTGTGAAACTGGCACAGGAGGAAGACATTATTAGTCAAGATATCTGTTACCAACTTACAGTCCCAGATCCAAAGTCCCAATATCTATATCTATTACCAAAAATACATAAACATCCTACACAACCACCAGGTAGACCAATAGTATCAGGTAGAGGATCTCTAACGGAACCATTGTCTGCCTTCCTGACAAAATATTTACAGCCACTATTATCCATGGTTAGGGCCAGGATTAAAGACACCACTCAATTTTTACAAATGATTAATAATACTCAGTTGGATCCAGGTTGGCTATTATGCACCCTAGATGTCACTGCCCTATATACGAACATTCCCCACTGGGCAGGTTTAGAAGCCATTCAGTTCTGGCTAGATAAAGTGAATTTGTACACTCCGGGATTCAACACCCTACTAATCTGCCTAACGGAACATGTTCTTACTAAAAACATCTTCTACTTCCAAGGGAAGTGTTACTGGCAAGTTAGAGGCACCACCATGGGGGTATCTTTTGCCCCCATCTATGCGGATTTGTTCATGGGATACATTGAGGAGCAATTGATCTATGACACCAGCCATAACATATTTTTGGACACAGTAGACATCTGGCGTCTGTATCTAGACAACTGTTGGATGGTGTGGAGGGGTGATGTAACCTATGTACAGGAATTTGTACAATACTTAAATGAAAATAAGTGGGGTATTCAATTCACCTTGAATTGGGATTATAATCAAATTACATTTCCGGATATTAATATAATTCAGGATAGTGATGACACACTCATGACAGAAGCTTTTAGAAAATTCCCCTAATTCAATACCCTTCTTCATGCAACCAGTCACCACCCTCCCCACATCATCCATAACATACCTAAATCTCAATTTCTGTGTTTTAAATGTATTTGATCTACTGATCAAGCTTTTTTGTCTGGCAAGAAGAATTTAGCTAACAGATTTCTCAGCAGAGGATATCGAGTTGATAACATACACAAGGCTTGCTCTTTTGCAGCAGGACAAGATAGGGATGTATTGTTACAATGCCATCACATGTCTAGTAACAGGGATAAAGAAGTACCCCAACCAATTCACTTGGTTGCCACTTACGGACACAATACAGACACATTTAGAAACATTATCAATAATCACTGGGACATACTAAAGGCCAATGAGAAATTAGCCGATATACTTTCACCACGATGTCTACTCTCTTATCGCAGGGGCCGCACAATAAATTCTTATTTAACTCATTATAAGCACTTCTCTTCAACAAACACTCAACAGGTCACTTTATTTGGAGACAAACTAGTGGGCAGTATTTTCTGTGGCCATTGTAGGGCTTGTGCACATGTTTTGAAAACTAAGGAATTTACTAGTAATAATACCTCAAAGATATACCAAATTTGCACTTTTGGTAACTGCAGCAGTGACTAGGTTATGTATTTGGCCACGTTTTTGTTCTGCTTTTTATGTTGGACAAACATCTCGGTCACTGAGATTTTGGATTAGTGAACATCTCAGTGATATTAGAAACAAAAGAATGTCCAATGCACTCTATAAACATACTATGACCCATACCACTTCCAAATTCCATTTTACTATTATAGATACAGCCCATGGTAACAAAATGTGCAAAACAGGATGGCATACTATTCTAAATGAAAAAGAATCTACTTGGATTGTTAGGCTGGGTGCTTTGTTTAAGCCTGGCCTCAATGAATTGAGTTAAGTTGGTATGCACCAATAGGATCAGTACTCTCATTAGGTGTTTTACTGTTTAAAGCGTATGTTATTTAGTGTGTGTTGTAGCACTGAAGAAGTCTTTATTATTGCCAAATCCAGTTGAAGGTTTTATTATTGCCAAAACCAGTTTGTTTTTGGTTGCCAAAATAAAGGATTATTTATTCTTATCTCTCTTTGATGCTGGACTATTTTTGTGTTCTTCTGGAGATTTTGGTTCAGTCCATGCATCTTGTTTTACTTGCCTGGTTTAGTGTTTTTTACAGTATGTATGCATGTTGAGGTTTGACCTGGTGGCCATTGCCCACTACTGCCGATGACAGGGCCAAGTCCTCACAACTGCAGTGCCAGAGACAATGCTCCCCAGTATAACACATTCTAGCAAGTAAGCCATTGTAAATGCATGGCGGTAATATGTGTCACCATCTGAAAGATGGACATGGTATGACTGTTTGGCTAGATATACAAGCAGTACACAGGGAAAAGTACCCCAGACATACAGTGTATAATGTGTAACTGTGAAATGGACACACCCTTGGAATTGTACATAGAGGTATGCATCACATTATCAGGGCTTGGAGTAGGGAATACCAATGTTGTCTGGCCGAACACTTGCAGATCACAAAGGTGATAGGACTGATGTAGTGAGAAACAGCTGATGTCCCTGCACAAGCCAGCATAACTGGAATGCCCCATGCATATCTGTGAGTCAGATGCAAAGTGTCCATAGCACACATACACTCACCTCACCCAAACACCACCCACAGTTACCTCTTCAGTCTTATCTCTACTGTTAGGAATGGGTATAATATGACCCCAACTGTGTATGGCAATAGCAAAAGAATGCAGCATGCAGTGCAGGAGTCCCATGCAGGTATGTCCCTAGCTGTAAGCATCACCCTGCCAGCATCCACACCACCTGATCAATATTGATAGAAAGTATTGGCATGAAAACCTAGGACACCTACCCTGTCACCCCAGGGGAATATACTCTATGGCAGTCTGGGACTGTAGGAGTGACAGAATGCAACGGCCTGCTACAGCTGGCCTGCATCACTGCAAAATGGCCTACAGGCCTCTGCCAAAGGCCTGCATCTCACCCATACTGCCAATGTATGTTATGCCATGGACACCCAAATAACAACATACACTCCACATAACCCATATACAAGGCCATGTGGACAAACCACAGTAACATGCCCACCATGTCCCACTGCATGAACTGTGGACTAACATCAAAACACAGCTGTGATGAGGTGGTAACTATAGGGAAAGTATCAGAGAATGTTTGCATAATGCATGGAAGAGGATATAATAATGGGGGTGGGAGCATGGGCAGCATGGACCTGCCTGTACACCACAATAGGGGTAATGTCCTGACTTATGACTCCTGCCTCTGGGTAACCTGTTTGAATCTGTACAGCTATGAGGTATTGCCACAGCAAGATAAGACCATACTGTCACGTCAATGGATGTACATGTATGGGATCCTCTGCCATCACTGTACTAAGGTGCTGAACTGGATACACAGACCTAGCAGCAAGTGTCTGCAGCTCCTCCTCCAGAATGGCATAACTTTCCAGGAATATCTAGGTGTTTGACCACAATACTGGACACAGCTGCATTCACCCTGTGTTCCCCAGGACATCACTACAAGCAAAAATGTCTACCTGACAGTACTTGAGGACATAAAACATCACAGTGTATAACAGTACACGTCTGAATATCTCTGCTAACACCAGTACCATGTAGCAGAAGCAGCACAGACACAATCACCTACAGTACACACTGTCTCTTGCACAGCTTGACCCCATATTGCCAACTGATCTGCAGATATCCTGCAGTAACAGTTTGCTAGCTGTAGGTGTAGAACACAAAGGTCTGCACTGGAGTACAATTTGCCTGGAATGGATCCACACATTCAATACAGAAGACCATACTGGACATGCTCACACACTTAAACAAATGAAGCCCATGCCTGCCAACAACAGTGGACCATACATATCTGACAGTTGCAGATGTTAGTGCATACACTCTTCAGTATGCACCAGTCATGCTTTGCACACACATTGGATAGGAATACACACATATATCCAAGGACAACACACTATAATATGCCAAAAGTACACATACATAGATATGTGGAAGAGAGTGACAGTGACAAAGAGCCTTCCATCATGAGGCCTGTCCCACCCAGCACACAGCCAAATGGTTACAACCACATGATGTGTAAACATCACTCACTGTAGAAATTAGCCACTGGTATCCCTCAGCATTAAAGACTCTGTGGTGCTAGTGCTAGCTGTGCAACATAACTGTACAAGGCAGTAGACTTCTAGCAGTTGTATACATGTACCTGCGGAATATAAACTTGTGTGTGCCTGAGTGTGGTGTGTCTACCTCTAAATGAATGGGTTATGGCCCATGCACACACACTGCCCTCCCTATAGCCCTACTATGGCAAGCCTGCTGATGTCTGTCACTGTGAAATACACCTTTGGAAAAGGGTTAGCCCAGTAATCTCTGTGGTGCATCTTGTAACTGCATATTGCTGTAGTGTGATAAACTAGTTAGGTAGGAGTTCTAATCCCAGACATGGCAACTGTGTGTGTCTGTGTAGGGAGCAATGCTTTTTAGGCTACTCACACTCACTACAATTCAAATTCCCTACTTTGGCAAGCCTGCTGATGTCATTCACTTTGAAACACACCTTCAGGAAAGAAATAGCCCAGTAATCTCTGTGGCCCGTCTTGTAACTGCATAATGCTGTAGTGTGATAAACTAGTTAGGTAGGAGTTCTAATCTCAGACATGGCAACTGTGTGTGTCTGTGCAGGGAGCAATGCTTTTTAGGCTAGTCACACTCACTACAATGCAAATGCCCTACTTTGGCAAGCCTGCTGATGTCATTCACTTTGAAATACACCTTGGGAAAGAAGTAGCCCACTAATCTCTGTGGTGCGTCCTATAACTGTGTAATGCTGTAATATGATAGACTAGTTAGGTATGAGTTCTAATCCAAGACATGACAATTTTGTGTGTGTGTGTCTGTGTAGGGAGCAATGTGTTTTAGGCTAGTCACACTCACTACTTTTCAAATGCCCTACTTTGGCAAGCCTGTTGATGTCATTCACTTTGAAATACACCTTGGGGGAAGAAATATTCTGTTAATCTCTGTGGTGTGTCCTATACCAGCATAATGCTGTAGTGTGATGTAGTAGCTTGGTAGGGGTTTTATTCCCAGATATGGCAAGTATGGATGACTGTGTGTTTGTTTGTCTGTGTAGGGTGCAATGATTTTGAAGCCATTCACAGTCACTACAACCTCCATTGCCCTAATTTGGCAAGCCTGCTGATGTCATTCCCAGTGAAATACATCTTTGGGGAAAGAGTGCTCCAGTAATCTCTGTAGTGTGTTCTGTAACAGTGTAATGCTGTAGTGCACTATAGTAGTTTGGTAGGGGTTGTATTCCCAGACATGGCAAGTGTGGATGTTTGTGTGGATGTTTGCTTGTCTGTGTAGGGTGCAATGCTTTTGAGGCCATTCACGGTCACTACAACCTCCATTGCCCTACTTTGGCAAGTCTACTGATGTCATTCCCAGTGAAATACACCTTTGGGGAAGAAATAGTTCAGTAATTTCCATGGTGTGTCCTATAACAACACAATGCTGTAGTGTAATATAGTAGTTTTGTAGGGGTTCTATTCCCAAATGTGGCAAGTGTGGATGTTTGTTGGTCTGTGTAGGGTGCAATGCTTTTGAGGTCATTCACAGTCACTACAACCTCTATTGCCCTACTTTGGCAAGCCTGCTGATGTCATTCCCAGTGAAATACACCTTTGGGGAAGAAGTACGCCCGTAATCACCATGGTGTGTCCTATAACAGCATGATGCTGTAGTAGTTTGGTAGGGTTCCTATTCCCAGGCATGGCAAGTGTGGGTGTTTGTCTGTGTAGGGTGCAATGTTTTTGAGGCCATTCACAATCACTACAACCTCCATTGACCTTCTTTGGCAAGCCTGCTGATGTCATTCCCAGTGAAATATACCTTTGGGGAAGGAGCTGTCCAGTAAGTTCTGTGGCATGTTCCATAACTGCGTTATGCTGTAGTGTGATAAACTAGTTAGGTAGGAGTTCTAATCTCAGACATGGCAATTGTGTGTGTCTGTGTTTGTCATTAGTATCCTGGGGGGAGGTGCTGTGAGAGTGAAACAACTGGACTCATTGTGTAACGGTTCTGCAAATTTCTTATATGGTGGCCATATTATATGTGACAATGTCCACCTTACAAGGATAACAGATGTCAAATAGTCAAGAGGCTGGGGTGCCAATCCATACCTCTACATGTGACATCAAGGCCTGGTGAACAAAGTAAGCAACCCTTGTATTACCCAGAGAACACTCTCAACCCATGGCTCATACATGAACACACTTGCCTAAGCAACAACCGCTATGTTGGTAGTACCCTGCATATTGCCCACAGATTATATCCATGGTGTGATTGTAGTGAACTACAGAGGGCATGGCACCATGTCCATCAGTACAATAGGCATGTAATTGCAGACAGTGTGCCTTCACTATGTTCCCCACTGGATGCCTACAACAACTGTGGTTCCATTGAATGTGACCCATAAAGGACATGCCATGCCTTAAACACATGCCCTGTATGGACAGATGCCACTGACAACAGGGAATACCTGTATCATGCTATCAATGTAGGTGCAGGGTCAACCTGCTGTTCATTACCAGTTCCCGCCACATGAGGCCAGGACTGGCACATCTGAGTTTAACAATCCGTGTACACAACATGGGCCAGACACCCCAGATACAGTTCCCCATGTCACTGTACATGCATGTGGGATGTGTGCACATCTCAGACACTGTCCATGTCATGGACTGTAGAACACATACATGGCAAGCATTGCACAGCACTGGCCACACACAATAGTAACCCAGGTGACTGGATGGTGAATATAATACCCACCTGTGTGGACCAATCCAGACACTACACCCCTGAGCCACACGGCAGACCATTGTCATGTGGCTTGATGCCAAGGTACACCCTTCACAAGGCACAGTCAACCACTACACACCCGTGAAGCAATGCACCCATGCATGTCAGTACTGGCACCCTGTGTCTGTGTGTGTGGTGTATGATGCTTTCATCCACATTCACACTCACTACAATGCCCAGTGGCATACTGAAGCATGCTGTCTGATGCCAGACACCTTCACATACCCTTTGCACATATAACCTCTGGATAACCCCTGTTGGGACATGTCATACCTGTGCATTACTGTATTGTGGCAAACTAACTAGTTAGGAAGTGTATTCCTGACCTTGCAAAGTATGTCAATGTATGTGAGTCCCTGAGAGAGTGTGGCTGTGTTGACACTGACACCTGTTCATGTGGACAGGCATGTGTACTACACCTACCATATCGCTACCATATCACTGTTGCAGATGTCACTCACCATCACATATACATTTGGACAACTCTCCAACATGTAAGCTATGTGGTGCATGCAATAACTGCATAGACATGTGCTAGCAATACATTGTCAGTCAGGGGTTTGAAACCATGTACTGGTAGGTGTGTGATGCAAACATACTTAGGTTTTACTCTCCCACCCCCTCCCTGACTTACTTTGTCTCTGTCTGTCTCTCTCACTTGCTCTCTGGTGGATGTGGAGAAGTACACCTGCTTTTCTTAGGCAGCAGCTTGTGTTTTGTAAGTGATGTTCATGATCAGCTGATGGGCTCTGCATGAATTGCAGTCCTCATCTAGCTGATTGCATGTGGAACAGCTGTGGTAACATTCCCATAGCCAATTGCATGGAAACACACTCCAATATCTAGGAACATCATGTTGGTGTTGGGCCTCTTCATTCACTGTGAGCAGGACCTAGATCTTGTGTTTAGCAAACAACATCACAGATGTTTTTGGGATTTACCTCTAACAACATACACTGTGGAAACAGACCAACAGACAAGAGAAGATGTGCCAGACATGACGACAGAATGTAAGTGCTGTTATTCTACATTTAGAGTAATGTCTTTTTACATGGTGTGTGTGGATATGACTGGTCTACATGTTTTAATACCTGTCATGACAGTGCTATGCTTTTGAGGAAACTCCCACCTGTAGGGTCATCTGCAGACTGAGCAGTGTGTGGATCCTTTTGTTTCTTATGTTACTCACAGAACACCTATCTGAGAACTGCAGAGGCATAGTGTGAGGACTGCAGTCAGTACATGGTGACAGCCATGAGAGTCACTGACTTCATATCCCTCATAGGACATATGTCACAAGAAATCCTGGTATGACAGTAAATGTATGAGATTATCACAGCAACATGCCAATATTGGGCCAGTGTTCATAGCTCCAGCCACAAGTCTGTCAACCTTTGTACATGTGTCATGCAGTAAGAGGTGCATATGTTCTGTACACCATTATTTATTGACATCATACCTGATAACAAGCTAGTCAGATATCAGACTGCTAGACATGTTATGTATAGTAGGGGTTGTTTGTGAGGACATAACTTGGGCATTCTACAGTTGTATGTACAGTACTGGAGTCTGTGTACTTAGGGTAATTGTCGGCAGTATGTGTATTGTGCATAGGTACCTTGGGCTGTGCACAGACTGTGGTAGATGCCATTGTTCTTGGTCCTGTTCTATCTGATGTTACATGCTGCTCCAGTGTATGGCAACCTACTGGCTCACATGTCTGTAGGGCCAGACACACATGTCCCATACCACAGACAGCCATCTGACCACACTGTGCCATGACCCAGTGTATGTAGGGTTAGTGTGTGAGTGGCACGTATGAGGATGGTGTTTATCAGACAGTCCATATAGTGTCATATTAAGTTTGTGTACCATATGTGGCTGTGTTTACATTGGTTGTGGGTATGCTCTTTCTCACAGGTGTCTGTTAATCTATGCTGTGGCATGTGTGTAGAGCCCACTATAATTGCAGGTACATGTGCATTCCCAAATACAAAATGTAGTCCAGTGTTGTGGCAGTCTGCCTGCAGTTTGCACAGTGCTTTGTGACATACCTAGCAACCTAGTTTAATTACACAGTGTGCTGTTATGTCCAGTTATTTGCAAGACATACTGCTGCCAGGCCACCATATCTGTTGTGTAATTCTGACAAGGAAGTGGGATTCTGTACAGATCTATGTCACTAATGACTGGGTAGTATGTGGCCATGTGACCTCTGCACCATCTAGTGTCAGGACAAACTGGCGTGTGTGCATGCATAAACTGTGTGGGCATATGTAGTCCAGTATTTATGTGATATACCCATGTACATGGCTATTAACATCCACATTGGGAGGCGTGGTCCACATGTCTCGCATGAAGGGGATATGTGTACACCTCTGGACTGACCACAGAGTGCCAGACTGTCCACATATATTAGTCATGTTTCTGCTGTAGTCCACAGGATCATTACTGTGCTAGCAGTGGTACTGTACTATGATGTCCTTAGGATGTCTGTCAGTAGCCAATGGTGCACATGTCAAAAGCAAATGTGACCTTCCACACACAACATGTCTGTTAAGAAGACAACCCCTATAACAGCAGCAACAGTCTACATATACACCTGCAATACATACATGACATCCCCTTGCACTAAGAGGTTGGGACTATTGGTGCTAAGGTAGGACTCCACTCCATGTTCTGGACATATGGTAAACATATATGTATGTATATTTATCCATATATCAATATACATATCTATATACATATATGGATATAGATATGTACATATATATATATATATATATATATATATATATATATATATATATACATATAAAAACTCAAATATATACATCTACACAGCGATATATGTCTACACATATACATATATAGATACATATGCACATATAGTTATGGATATCTACATATATATCGACATAAATAGATATATCTGAATAGATATGTATGCACATATAGTTACAGATATCAACATATATATCAACATAAATAGGGATATCTGTACTCATAGGATGTGCATACACACACACACTACACACACATGTATATATATATATATATATATATATATATATATATATATATATATATATATACACACACACACACACACACATATATATATATATATATATATATATATATATATATATATATATATATATATATATATATATATATATATATATATATATATATATATATATATATATATATATATATATATATATATATATATATTTATATATGTATGTATACACAAAGATATCTACAAATGGCCATATATATGATGCACTATACAGATGTGTAGATAGACATATGTATGAATATACATGTGTATGTACATGTAGACATATATCAACATATGTATATATCCATATTCCTGTCATGTGTAAACATCACGGTTGTGTATACCTTCCCAGATGTATCTCACTGTATGTATCTGATATGTGTACATTATGATATAACAACATATGTGATGCAACAGTAATATCAATAACAACTACTACACCATTGTGAAAGTCAAAACAATTGTTCAATACTAATCAACATGTGTAGTGACAGATTTATTGGAAAAACAACTGTCTTCATGGTGGTCATGGTGTAGTGGTTAACTGTTATGGCTATAATGTACAGGGTTCTGAGTTCAAGACCTGCAATGGCTGTTTATTTTGTTCCTGGGCAGAACATGAGCTGTTGGATACAGAGTGATTAAGGCAGTTTTGAGCAACTTTAAGCGGCTTTGCGGGGTTTGAGTGAAGCTAAGCGGTGCTAAGGTATGGTTAAATGTATGGGCGCTTAAACCATGTAGGCTTCACTTACCAGTGTGCAAATCTACTTAGCTGTTATATTGCAGCAAGGCTGACACCTGCTAAGCATGACTTAGCTCTGGTAACCAGTTCTCACCACCCTGTCTGATAACATAGCAGGGTAATGACATCTGTAATAAGTGTATGCAATTCCATGTACAATACATGCATCTATGTGCTGTCATTACAGTAGCAAGGCATGTGAGAGTCATGTCTGGATCACACAAGTATATGAGACCTGTACAGCACTGTTATCTGTGTGAATGTGTTACATAGAGGGGTAGTAACACAGGGTACATGCTGCCACACTGGCATGTAGTGTACCATGGTGGTACTACTGTTGACAGTGCTTTTCCAGGCAAGAGTAAAGTGCTACATGTAGTACTGACAACAAGCACACCTGCAGGCATAGCTGGACTTTGAGGCTTCACTGTTGTGTTCCTGATGTGTGAGCTGTGTCACAGTATATATCCCCTACTGGATAATGATCCGAAATGTGAAATGTAACTGTAGATTATCGTCTGTACAGCACATGTTAGTGAGGGCTTCCAACATGTAGTAATGGCATACATATTGTTGTTAACCATGTATCTGTCGACACATTCATCCTACTGCATAGCTACTTGCCAAGCTGACGTTTGTCAGTCAAGTCCCTATACAGATCCCAGGCAACCTATGCTTGATTGACACTGACATGTCTGCCCAGCTGTGTAATAACTGGCACACATAGGAGACAACACCCTGTAAGCACCACATGCCACGGGTACCTCCACTACACACCACAGTCAACAGAACATGCTTGGGTACAGGTCTCCATCACAGACACTAACCATGTGTTGTAATAAATGTTGCATACATGTCATCTGGATCACCTCAGGGGCCATGTGCAGGAGGCACCCAGAGGATTGGCTGATGCATGTCAGTCTCTCCCTGAGGGTCACCATAATAGTGTCTGTCGATAGATTGCCTGCTGGCACATGGCATGTGACATGATACCACTGTACACACATCCCCTACACAACCCATCTCTCCATGGACAATAGCCAGGTGCACAGCTATGACCACCTGCAGCGATGCACCCCAGTACTGACACAAGTGTATTTGTGCATTACTGAGGACAGCAGTGTCTGTGTGTTAGTACACCTGTAGCTGAGAATTCCATGAGGGCCTTCACAACCACAGCAACACCCATTGCCATAGTCAGATGTGGCTGCTGCTGTATCGGACATTACATGTACCCTTCCTCACCCTACCGGCTAAATGTGCGTTGCAGTATCAGCACAACAGTGTTGTACAAATGGGTCGATAGGCATGGGATACCCATTGAGTTCTGCCAAGTGTGTGTATGTGTGCATGTCTGTATATCTGTAGGGTACAGCATTCGAGGCAACATATTATTGTTGCCCTCACCCTTCTCTCAAATTCAGTGTATATGCACAGCTGTTGCTGTAGAAGAAATGGGCAGCTATGGACCTTCCCTACACCCTTCCTGCACATCCCTAGCTATTTTCCCTCCTGTCTTTCCCTCTTTGTGCCCCTTTTTCACCACTTTCCTATCAACCCTTTTTTCTTTTCTTTTAAAGAAATTAGAGTGGGGGTAAGCAGGAGTAAGCAATTTTAAGCAGCAGTAAGTGGGTTTAAGCCTGTTTGTGTGGGGGTAAGCAATGCCTACACAGGTTAAGCAATTTAGAACCTGAGTATAAGAAACAGTAACTGGAAGTTAGCAGTGCTTACCTCCGCGCAAGCCCGTGCAAACCCACTTACAACTGCTTAAAAGTGCCTTAATCACTCTGTATCAAATGGACCTTGTTCTGCCCAGAAACAAAATAAACAGCCTCTGCAAGTCTTGAACCCAGGACCCTGTACACCATAGCCAAAGTGATTTATCACTCATCCATGTGAGATGTATATAACCCTGATGTTTTCACAAACATATCATCCAGCATGGTCATTCAACAGTACAGGAAATGTATTTATACATGTAGATGTATGTGTGTGTGTGTGTGTGTGTGTGTGTGTGTGTGTGTGTGTGTGTGTGTGTGTGTGTGTGTGTGTGTGTGTGTGTGTGTGTGTGTGTGTGTGTGTGTGTATTTATATATATATATATATATATATATATATATATATTTAAATATATATATATATATATATATATATATATATATATATATATATATATATATATATATATATATATGTATATATATATATATATATATATATATATATATATATATATATATATATATATATATATATATATATATATATATATATATATATATATATACATATATATAGATATATATGTAACTACACATACACACACACAGAGATATGTATAGCAAGTTAGATATGTAGAAGGTGCACACCATACGGAACAGCCAGTATGCCTTACAGTTGCCACCTTACCAACTGGACACTGTATGAGTCACCCATACAAAAGACAATTGTTGCCTGCAACATATACCCATACAGAAACGAAGAAAAGATAAACCATATCAATCTAAACCAACTATAAGCAGCAGGGCAAGCCCCCCTGCACCCCCATGTGGGCACTGCACCCCCCCAAACCCCCTGCTACTTAAACAGATCAACTCTGAGATCGCACTTCACTGCACTAAGATGAGTTATGTTGTAGTATAGTACATTAAAATGGAAAATGACTAAGGTTACAACAGGTAGTCATGAAGCATGTAATGGTATGTTTGACATTTTCTTCTGTGAAGTGCGATCTCAGAGTTGATATATTTAAGTTTCAAGGGGTGTGGGGGGTGTAGTCCCCCACATGGGAGGTGCGGGGGGGCATGCCTCCCTGCTTATAATTGTAGATGAGTAGTATGTTTCTGTATATATTTCTGCTGCAATACAGTCAGCGTTGGTTGTCCTGTATGTTTTTCAGTATTATGAGATTCAGTATTAGGTGTTTTCAGTATTTTGAGCTTTCAGGATTTTGAAGTGAACCCGTATACACACACACACACACACACACACACACACACATATATATATATATATATATACATGTATATCCACAGATATACAGATACCCATACGTAGACATATATATAAAAACACATATATGCAACATAATATATATCTACACATATATATATATATATATATATATATATATATATATATATATATATATGCGCATGTCTACATATATACAAACATACACACACATATATGTATGCAAATACATGTTCCCTATATTACCACCACAGTGCTACATGCTATTTGTGAGGGAACAGCACACATAGCAATACACACAGATATATACAGCTTTAAGTGTGTGCAACATGGATGGGTATGGCACATGTGAACCCCTTGTTGGGACCACATTGCCCTTGTCTGTGAAGTAGGGAATGGGAATATGGAGAAGTATGGCAGGTATATTTGTGGAGGTGGTTAGGGTTGGTAGATATAGAGGACAGCTTACAGGCGTGGTATATGACACATGTGGTAGGTAAACACCCTGGATGGTGTGTGTGGTCTGCGATGTGTAAGCCCCATGGGCCCCCATATGGAAACAATGGGAACAAGCCTCCCACCTATTGCTACTCACAACAGCAGTCCATGGCCCTGAAAGTGCCTGGCCTGGAGGCTGAGCAGGAGGAGCATGTGGACCCTGTGAATGTGTACTGGGTGCCTCAAGGTGATGTCTCACACCCTACAAGTGTTTGTGGAGCCACCTATGGAACAGACCCTGGACCTGACCTCAGAGGACAAGATCATGCCTGTGTGTGCCCCCGTGGGAGGGGACAACATCCCCTGAGTTGGCTCCAACTTCCACCTGAAGGTATTGCTGGACCAGTACATGAGGAGGCCCCAGGGTGGGTCCCACATGTGATGTGACCTGGTAACATGGGCAGATGAGGATGGAGAGGTGGTTCTGCTGGCAAATATTCCCTAAACATGCTATTGTGTCACTGTTATAGAACATATGTGGGTAGTAATAGTCTACACAATCCCAGAACATATCCAACAGCATGCATAGATATCCACAATAACACAGAATGTCAGTTGTGCAACAATCACATAGCAAGCATACCATGTGCATATATGGAACCTAGTGGCCCGGGCAATGGTATGCAGGTGAATAGTCCATAACAGGCCAGCAATGATAGTGTCCACACAGGGAACATGGCTACAAACACATAGCACAAAGTGTGGTACAATACAATATATGTCCCACTGGTAGGTAAGCTGTAGCCATACCTATTGAGTTGTGTGAACAGTTTGTTGTTGCTGATATGATATTAAGAACTATGGTAACCTTGCTGTATGAGTTGCTCAGACCTGTTTCCATCTTTTGTCTTTCAGGCAAGATGTCCATAGACCCTTACCTGCATATTCAGTGGCTGAAAATGACATTGTGCTGAACTATTTCATCCAACACTACCCTGTCCTATTTGGCCGGGCCACCCATGAGCAGCAGGAGTGGACCACCCTGTGGAATGACCCAGTCCACAAGGTCAATGATGTTGGACTGCATAACCGCAGTTATGAGCAGGTCCGGCATCATTGTTCTGACCTGCTTCACAATGCCCGTTGGCATGCTGCTGCAGTCTGGGGGGAATCACCTTCCAACAGGGGGGGGTCATGCCATCCATCCCACCTGACACGTGTTGACAAGCTCCTTGCCAGCCTCGTGGCACCTGCCCATCCGCTCAACCAACTGCCAGGCACCATTGTGGAGGTGGGTGCTACCCACTCACCGGCTGAGGAGCATGCAGATAAGGCCTCAGGGCACATCAGTAGACTACTGTTGTGTATGCATCCACATCTGTACAGGTAGATCATGCATATCTGACATGTCATATATATAGTTTGTTGCTGCATAGTAGTAATAAACAGATGTGCATAAATGGTAGTATTGTGGACTTGTACTGTTGATGTACTGTAATGCTGCACCCACCCTGTAGCAATGCCACAGCTGTCACCACTGACATTGCATCTCTCACACTCTTATGTAGGTCTCTCTGGTATACCACCAAGGCAGCAGCCTGTAGCTGCTGAGCATAGTTTATGTTTATACTTGCCAATACACCGGGCATGTAATGGCTATGGTATATTTCATGCACACATCTAACACACCTACCCATAATGCATGCTGTACATGTTCACGTATTGTTGCTGTTAAATGCACTGCATCACAGTGGTGACCATGATGGGGTATTGGAAGGGTATGTCAGACACCTGCAAAATAATTAACATCCTAACATTGTGAAATGTGTCCACAGGGATTAACATAATGGTGGGACACATGGCCTATAATAGAGACATGTGTGAAGCATCTCCCTTATACAGTGCAACAACAGTGTATATACCAGTATTACAATGGCAACTATTACAGATCTATATTATGGCATAACATATTACTGTGGTCCACATTATTAGCTGGAACTAGGCTGTAACATGTGGTGTTCAGTGTATGGGACACTGCAAAATGGCACACATGTGTAAGCCTTACTTGTCAAGCATCTGCAAAAAGGCTGAAGGTGGGGAGGGGGTGTCAGCATGACACACCAGTGTACTGCAGCAGGGATCCTAAGGATGCTAAGAATGGCTGTATCTGCACACAGTCAGGTTCAGGAACTGTGGCAGATGTAACCCTACCCCCACAGCAATAGTGACGGCAGTGTGTGAACACCAAGGGATGTGCACATGAGTAGACCTTGCAATCACGCAGAGTTGGGGGACATATGTAGGGCAGACTGCCCATACACTGGCAAATACAGATGGCCCATGCTAGTATACCCCTGCCAGTAATAGTGACTGCTGCAGTACACATAACAATAGGTGCAACAAACCATCATGATAAGGGTGTGCACACATATTCCCACATGGAGTTTATGCATCACGGTCAGCATCTGCACACCTAAAACATACTGTAGACATTGCATGTGAGTGTACAGGACATATGTCACATCTCAGGCTCATGTACTGTTAATATATGGGTTGATGTGGTCCCATGGCAGATCAAGGAAGGGTGCATCATATCAATAAGTGTGTGTACACTACTCATAGCCATGGTATGGTCTGACGGTTGTCAGTGTAATAGCACTGGATTGGTCATACGTGGTCAGCTGATGTTGAGATCTGTAAACCAGACATCAGGCATTCACAAATGACATCTGTCCACATATCATCCCAGGTACATGTTGCTGAAAAACATAGGGGCTGTGAGCATTAGAGCTGACATAACTGACACAGTATTACACATTCAGCAATGGGTTGTATTGTACACCTGTGAAGTTTGGTGCACAGTACATGGCAGGGAGCAGAACAGGATCACAGCAATACTGTGTACATGGGTGCATTGGTTTTCAGGGGAAGAGTCATCACCTACTAACACAGCCCATGCGTCACACGCATGTATACTGTTGTTAGCATGGATTGACTATAGCTGCACTGCATGCTGTTGTGTACCATATGTTATGCATGTTGACAGATGGGTAATGGGAGGACTGTGTGTACTATCTTTGTGCAACCTCACATGTGTGTGTGTGTGTGTGTGTGTGTGTGTGTGTGTGTGTGTGTGTGTGTGTGTGTGTGTATTTGGTTATTTTGTCTGTAGGTTCACTCTGGTGAAGTGAAGGGAGGTTGATGCATGTAGGATGTGTGTGTGTGTGCATGTGTGTGTGTTTGTGTGGGTGTCCATGTATGTATATGTGTGACTGTGGGGTTGTTCATACAGCAGTACTTCCCTTTGGGATTGTGCAGTACATGGACATGGACTGACACATGACACGCCAAGAATACTTGTCTGATATGTAATTACAGGACAGCTGATAGTATAATAAAGTCTGTAGCATGGAACATGCATTGGGAGGGAAAATACACACCAGGTATACCCTTAATATCACATTTAGCAGTGAGGTGAATGACAATCTATGTATGCAGCAATACAGATGCATTGGGGAATTACAAGACAACCCCAGGGAGTGTATCCATATAGTAAAGTTGTCACATGATAGGTTGATTGAGCAGCATATCTGGCATGTACTGAGCAATACTTACACATGACACTCCAGTGAGTGACATTATGGAGTGAGCGTAGTAGCCCCTCACATATAGGGCCATGCTCACGATGTCCAGACATACACAGGGTGAACACTGAATGACAGCATTGAGGCCATGTAAAACCTACTCCACTCACGTCAAGGAGGTAATCGAGTAGCAGGTCTTGTGTTGTGACCACTTGTCTAGGCATTTAGAGGAATGATACATTAATGAGTGGTATTAATGACTGTATGTTACCAAGTGTGATGCAAGATGGGGAACTTATGGGAATAAACGTGGGGCTTTCTGTAAAATCACAGACAGGTAGGTATTAAGGTGGAATGTGTGTGTGTGTGTGTGTGTGTGTGTGTGTGTGTGTGTGTGTGTGTGTGTGTGTGTGTGTGTGTGTGTGTGTGTGTGTACTGTTATGCAATGCTGTACAGGTCTTAAAGTGCATTTCTTGTTTTCCCCCACAGGTGGCAAAGTGGGTCAGGGTCCCTCCTGCATGCAATCTGATGTTGGTGTCCATACAGACACCAAAGATAATGATAGTACTATTGAGGCACAGGTGGGGTTGTCAAGGGCTGAAACAGCACCATCATTTGACATCCCCCTCTTAGCTACCCCAACCCTGAAAACAGTTTTAGTACCTATACATACCCCATCACCAGTGGCCATAGCAGAGGGACATTTGGCTGTTGGTGGCAGTGCACAGGAGAGTGTGGTATCCATGCCTACTGTGTCTGTTCACAGCAGGCATAGCCAGAAGTCTGGCACGGCACCACATAGACAGATGTTCCAGGGTGCTTGTGGTAGGGCCGCTGATCATCATGCCCCAGGCAGAAGCACCACAACTGGTACCACCAGGTGCATGTTTCAGGCTGTCATGGGGCACAGGCATGTATGGCACTGTACACCAGACAGGGCCTGAGGCTGCAGAGGGCTGTGCTCACATCTGCAAGTGACAACTTCCATGAACCATCTGGTGCCCTCCGTGCTCATACAGAGGTCATGGATAGACAGTTTGGTGAGATTATGGACCTCTTCAACCATGGTTTGTCTGTGCTTGAACATGTGGTGGGAGTGTGGTGATGGCCGTGTGGACGTAGGCCAGCAACACCAACAGCTGGTGGTCAACGTGGATGTGCTAGGACACCAAGGTGCTCCTGTAGTGGCAGAACCAGCCCCAGCACTGCAGGGGGGGGGTGCTGTCCCCACCACACCACAGCAGGCCACGAGCATGTGGTCCTGGCCAGTTCAGGGAGGGACCTGGTTCCAGTGGACATCTGTCATCATCAGGGGAGAGTAGCACATTGAGGCCTATAACTGGACATGCCCATGGAACCCCTGGCAGGCACAGTCCGCATGTGTGTGGCCGGAGGCGGTGAACTGCACACCCTGCCAGGTATGGTCTGCAGCTGTCCATAAACACCTGTATAGGGCAGCCACATGACAGAACTGTGTGCATGCATACCCACACACTATACAAACACACCTAGGGCAACCCCATACCTACACACACCACATCATTATGCCCAGTTCAACTCATTACACCCCTCACCCACACACATGGTGCCAAATTTATGGCCCACCTTCGGCCTCTGGCAAACCAACAACACACCCTGTGCATATGATGATACCTGTGCCACATCCCTGTCATCCATAACATCGATGCAGGGACAGGCTAATATGGTTCTGATGAGCACGGTGACTATACTACAGTGTACCAACGTACTGCAGTGTAACATGTTGTCAGGAGTAATGTTTAATTCATACATGTCAGGTGGTGTAGCAGTCCAGCAATGATGCATTATAGCTGTTAGTAACACTGGGTCATTGTGTTCTCCATAATGTTATCCATTTGTGTTGTAGGTGTACATGTGTCAGCAGGATGGTGGTCTGTAGTCATATTCCACAAAGGGTAAGGCACTGTGGTGACACCATGGCTGTGACAAATCTGGGGTACAGTTGAACACATGTCACAGTTATTGCCTGTTCCACATGGACAGGTGACCCACTGGGACATGTATAATCTGCAACCTGATGTAGACCCATCCACATACATGCACACTCTTACTTGGCAACACTGGGACTAGACCCTTACCTAGGTATGTAGTGCTACTGAACTGTGTGGCTTTCATTGCACACACCACACAGTGTGCAGGGTGAGGTGTGCTCCAGCTTACATGTTACATGCAGAACATCCCCAGACATATACAGTATGGTAATGGGGGATGTAATGGTTGTATATGAACAATACATAGTGTGACATACCATCATATACACATTAACAGACACATAACAGGCAGACACACATCTGATAGACCTGGGCCTATCGGTGCTAACTAACTTGTCCATGTGTCCAATGTGTTACAGGTAGGCTGCACATAGCACATGTATAACTTGGGCTGGATTTTGGTATCAGTTACCTGTATGGTTGATGGTGACAGTGGTCACCATAAAGTGGTACATGGGACATATACTGGGTGTACCATGGTGTAATGACAGTGTACACAGCACCCACATCCCCAGTGGATATTGTATTCACTGGAACCCATGATGACACTCTGACATACCCACCATCACACATTGCCCATGACTGTGATACAACCCATTGTATATCACAGCAGTGGTACTACAAGCATATGCATCTAATGCACATGCCACGGGCATAGAAGGGTGTTGCATTTTCATTCCTCACCTATGGGCAGCAACAACACTATCTGTACTACTGTATGGCAATGTGTGTGCGAAATGGACAGCTATGTATGGAGTGAGATTTTTGTTTGGGAACAGATTGCCCTTTTTTTTTCAAGTGAGAATGGGATGTTGGGGAGGGATAGCAGGTATATTTGGGGAGGTAGGTTAGGTAGGTTAACAGAGAAGACAAACAAGATGCATACAGGGATGGTATATGACACATGTGGGGGGTAAACACCTTGATGGGGAGAGGTGCTGGGAAATCGGAAGCCCCTGAGCCCCCTAGTGGAAACAGTGGGACTGAGGTCCCCACCCATGGGCAGTCACCACTGCACCTTCACAGCCCCAAAGGTGGCTGTGCTGGGGGCTGATTTGGAGAGCCAGGCCAACCCTCTAGTCATGACACATGGCCCTCAAGCTGCTGTAGCAGATCTCCAAACTCCCTGTGGAGCTCGCTACGCACCATGCTCCTGGACCTGGTGATGGGTGACAGTGTCCTGTCCGCGCCCACCCCTGGGGGGTGAGCCCCATCCCCTGAGGCAGTTCCAACCAAAGGTGGTGCAGGATCAGCAGACAAAGAGGTCCCAGGGTGGGCACCAGATGTGCTGGCCCCCAGTGCCAAGGCCAGATGAGGTGGGACAGGTGGGTCCACTAGGACCCACATTCCCATACGTGCTATGGTGTTTATGTTTTATCAACATATGTGGGTTAGTAGTAGTTAACACATTCCAAGATTAGGTATAACAGCATGCATAGATATTCCCATTAACCCAAGCACCAGATATGGAACAGTTGCAAAGCAAACACAACACATGCATATATGCAACCACAGTGGTAATTACAACAGCATGCAGGTACATTGATGGTACCATGCCAACAATGAGGGAGTATTTCAACATAGCACATGCATAGAAACAGATTTAAATAATTATTGAACAATAGGACATATGTCCCAACGTTAGAGTTAAGTCAGCACATACCAATTGAGTTGGGTATTTAGTTTATTGTTGCAGATATGGTGGGGGTGAGAAAGATGTCAATTAACAACTAGTATATTCCTGTAGTTTTCATTACTTTCCCAGTCAGTGCTGTTATCTGGACCTTACAAGTATTAGTACACTACCCTATTGCCTTACTTTGGACAGTGGCATGGCTGTCAACAACTATATACATGAACTGGTTTTACCTGCAGTATACACCTCTTACCTGGTATACCTGTGGAGGAATTGCTTGTTAACACTAACTAACTGTTTCTACACATACTCCCAGATTCCAGGTTGATCTTATGCACATCAGCAACAACAGCAAAAAAAAAAACAAAGAAAATAGCAGCAAATACAACGAAAAACGAAGACCAGGATCCCAATATAGCAAATTTATTTCTCTCTCTGACGTCTCGGCATACACTGCCTTCTTGGAGTACACAATTCATTCAAATCAAAAACATGGTTATATACATCACTAAATAAGCAATTAAACAATAAAACAATCAATCAATGCCATAAAATACTTAAAAGGCACTTCCTTTAAAGCAATAAATGCCAATTAAAATCAACATTCATAACCTTAGGGAACAAAGTATCAAACTTTAATATATAGACTGCTTCTTTATAAAGAATCTTATTCGTATTAATGCCCACACCCAAAAACACAATCTATTTTTTCCAAAATAGTGGCTTGTAAACCACAAGTAGAACTACCATGAGCTTCTAAAAAATATCGTGCCACTGAACTTTGTTCTTTTTTATTTACTATATCACGACCATGTTTTAATAACCTTATTTTAAAAGCCATTTTCAACTTCCCCACATAAAATTTATTACAAGGACACCTGAGGGCATAAATAATGCCCTCAGTGTCAAATCTATAATTCCCACGTACTTCAAATTTTTGACCATTTAGGAGTCCAAAATAAGGAGCAATAAATTTGCGTGCCTTGCATTTGTCACATCCTAATGTCCCTCTACTACTTGGTGATCTATATAAAATCTCCTTAGGTCTATAAAATCTAGATTTCACCAAAAAATTCTTAATGTTACGACCTACTCTATAAAAAGCAACAAGTTTCTTAGACATCCAAGAACAACCAGCTTTTAAATTTGATAACAATTGCCATTGTGCTAGTACCACATCAAGAAGCCTGTTACTAAATCCACTATATATGATAACAAAGGGTCTATATTAGAACACCGAACATTCAAAATGTCGAGTGTTCTAATATCGACACATTTTCAGCTGAAAATATCGAAGAAACAGAAAAACAATTTTTTTCCTAGGGAAAGAATTTGGTTGTTCGTTTCTGTTGCTTCGGTATTTTCAGTGCGCTGGTGGAAAGTTACGGGTCGGGTTCAGGTAAGTGTGCGATTGTGTGGACGTGAGGGTTAGGGCAGGGTAGGTGAGTTAGGGTTAGGGCACAGGTGAGGTGACTGTGCAATAGTGATGGACCTTAGGGTTAGGGTTAAGGGAAGTGGATATTTAGTGGTGTTTGTATAGTTTAGTGTATGGTTAGGTGTAAGAGTTTAGGTGTATGTGTGTGGATTGCTGTTTATTTGGTGTGCTTGTGTTGTGTGTATGTGTTTTGGAACAGCAATTTTTTTCCCTAGGAAAAAATTTGCTGTTCTGAATGTTCGATGTTTTGTATTTTCGATTGCTAGGGTTCGATATTAGAACACTCGACATTTTGAATGTTTGGTGTTCTAATATAGACCTGGTAACAAAATACATATTACATTCAGGTTCACTTTCATTAACCCTTCTGGGTACACCCTTCCATTTTCTATTTTCATTCCCTCTATATTCTTTATTAGATCTAGACCATACCTTAGTAATTAGATCTTCACCATAACCTCGTTTTTCAAACATCCCATAGGTATGTCTCATTTCTTTTAAAAAATCTTGTTCATCACAGCATAGTCTAAAAAGACATATGCACTCCCCATAAGGTAAAGCGTCAATCGTATGCCCAGGGTGACAGCTTGTTGCTTTCAAATAATGAATATCCCCTTGGAATTTCCTGTGTACTTTCATAGTTAATATGCCATCGTGATTAAGTACCAAAACTGCATCCAGAAAGGACACTATCTTCCCTATCTAGATACCATCAAATGTAAAATTAAATCTATTCACCTGCAGCTCATCTAGGAAATTATGCTTTTATTGTTTGGGTCAGGGCATTAATAAGAATAAGCTTCTTTACAAAGAAGCAGTCTATATATTAAAATTTGATACTTTGTTCCCTAAGGGTATGAATGTTGATTTTAATTGCTTTAATGGAAGTGCAATTTAAGTATTTTATGGCATTAATTGATTGTTTTATTGTTTAATTGCTTATTTAGTGATGTATATAAGCATGTTTTTGATATGAATGAATTGTGTACTCCAAGAAGGTGGGCGGCCATGGTGGTGCAGTGGTTAGCACTGCTGCTTCACAGCAAGAGGTTCTCCAGTTCGATTCTCAGCTGGGGTGCCTTCTGTGCGGAGTCTGCATGTCCTCCCTGTGGTCGCATGGGTTTCCTCCAGGTGCTCCGGTTTCCTCCCACATCCCCAAAGACATGCAGTAGGTGGATTGGACACTCTAAAATTGGCCCTAGGTGTGAGTGTGTATGTGTGTATGCCTTCTGTGGAAGGTTGGGTGCCAGGCTGGCAACTCAACACCGTAAAATTCCACTGCCAATCATGAGCAGACAGATGATCTGCTGTGGAGGCCCCTAACCAGGAAAAGCTGAAAGAAGAAGTGTACTCCAAGAAGGCAGCATATGCTGAGATGTCAGAGAGAGAAATAAATTTGCTATATTGGGATCCTGGTCTTCGTTTTTCATTGTATTTGCTTATGTTATGCACATACCTGTCCATCTCTTTTTGCACAGACTCTGAGCATGTCTTGACCACATGCAGGTGAACCGGGACATATTTTGACTATTGCCCTCTTAAACCTGTAAATTCCAACACTCTTATACAGGATTTCCTAGACAGTTACATTATGTAGCACAGTGTGGTTGACAGTGATGAGTGATACCTTATTATTCAGAGCAATTGCAACACTAACAATACCATACAATAACAGATTACACAGTACCGGTACAGGATATCAATCTTTTATTTCTAGGTACAGTGTTCGTATCTGACAGACCTGTGGGAGCAATGTTTGTTAGCACTACCTGCAAGTTGCCACACAAATTACCAGATTCCACATTAGTATTATGCACATACATCTCACTTTGTTACTGTACACACTCTGGTCATATCTTGACAACATGGGAGTGTAGATGAGACATACTTGGTTTATTACTCTCATAACATTTTGAGGAGTTGCTAGAATGACAGGCTTCTTCTCATAGATGTCTGACATTCAGTTGTATTTCTTGTTTGCTGCCTAAACGTCTGGGATCATCCCACTGATTTCTCAGGTGGACAGGGTGACAGGCAGCAGATATGGGCCAATTTACTGGACATTCTGGACATATCTGTACAGTTGTGGGGTATGATTCTGTATGCAGACTACTGCCACTCCCAGGATTCGAACCATGACTGTGTGTGCTAAAAATACAACAGTTCGCATCTCAGTTGAGTGTACTATTTGGATTTTGTTGTTAGTTTTTTCACTGTTTTCTGTTTATGTCTCTCTCAGTTGTACTATATGACCTCTTGGGATTACACCAGTCATATACAGACATTCCTACACATTTTATTTATGTTGCACAGTATGGGTTTGTTTGTGTCTTTTAGCTTTTCCTGGTGAGGGGTTGCCACAGCGGAACTCCGTTCCGCTAATGATTGGTAGTGGATTTTTACGTATCGGGTTACCAGCCCTGACGCACAACCTTCAACGAAGGCACGCCCCATTCACTTATGCCTCCACACAGAAGACGCTCTAGCTGACAATTGAATGGGACAATGTCTTGCTATGAGGTGACAATGCTACCGCAGCACCACCACCGTGTAACAGTGCTTAATACAACAATACTATTAAGTGATTGCAAATCTACATTACCATATGATACCAGAGTAAACACATGCAGTCCAGCAGTTAGACCTTTTTTGTCTGGCTATTATGCTTTTATTTACATACAACCTATATGAGACTCTTCCTGCCATATTCTCTGGTGTATGCAGTACATGCCTTAAACAATACAGGTTTTATACAGGCAATTAACTTGCTACTACTTTTAGATTTATTTCCTATGACAGTACATGCAAGAGTATTACTAACTTGCCCAGAACAGCGGCTGATGCATGCAGAGTGATTAAGGCACTTTTAAGCAATTATAAGTGGGTTTGTGCGTGTTTGTGTGAAGGTAAGCAATGCTAACCTCCAGTTAAATATGCTTACAGAGAGTTCGTTTCAATATAACTTAACCTGTGTGCGCATTGCTTACCCCCGCACAAACAGGCTTAAACTCGCTTACTACTGCTTACATATAATTGCTCCCACTTACTACTGCTTAATAGTACTTACACTTGCTTACTAGTGCATATTCCTGCTTACCACCGCACTAATTTAGACAGTAATGTGTACTGGTTCTTGGGAATGTGGTGGATTTGGAAGCTGTATGGAGTTGTCATTCATTACATAGTTTACCTTCCATTTGTATCCCTGATTCCTGTGTACATATACTGTATGGGGCACTTGTGATTATCTGTGGACTTTGTAACATTATGACAATGACACCTCACATCTGCATTTAATGCAGTACTCCAGTTCACAAATATATGTTATAAATATATAACTTTTGTAAATATATGTTATCGTAGGTTATGCAACAAAATAAATTGATCATACTGTGATTTGACATAGAAAATGGATTGCACTAGAATGGACTCGAACTGGGAATGACTGCTTATAAGGTGAATGCTCTGCCCACTACACTATTGCTGTACTGCTTCACTTGCATATATCTTGCTTTTTATCCTCTAGTGCCATTTAAGCTGCATTAACCATAGCTAAGTGATGGGCAACCCCTCGCACCTACGGTTAAATTTAATCTGTTTCATAAAAAAATTCTTTATATTTTATGTTTTCACTATTGCTCTTGTAAACGTGGGAGGATGTTGTGGGGGTATGCGTATATCTACAAAATAGACTGACACCCTTTTAGGTCTGAAATCAAACCAACAGTGTAGATAGACACCTATGAGTGGTCTCACTCATTCTTTTATTGATACTGTGCTTTTCTTCATTGCAGGGGCACCTATATTCTGAGAGCTCTACTCTCAGACATGCCCCCTGCACTCGTACATGCTCCATGTACATTTAGGAGCTCAGGCAGCGCGCCTTCATTAATATGCATGGCGCATTGCTGTCCTGCTCCTAAATGGCCACTTCCGTGCAGGACTAAGCTAGTCCTGCATGGAAGGATAGTGAATCTGGGGGTATATCCCTATATGTGAACAATATTATCTTTTCATTCCTTCTCCTTCCTTACTCTGACTTTTCACTTACTTCCTTACTGCTATCTAATTCTCTTCCCTGACTTTCTCTCTAAATATTCCAAGAGAAATATATTCAGTGCTATCACCAAAACCCTGCCAATGAAACAAAAATAGACAAAGTCCAAAATAAACGTGGCAGGACACTGCTATGTAACCAAAGTTGTTTAATAAAATCACAGAGATACAAAGATGAGCGCTTTCGGGTAACAACCCTTCTTCAGATAAAAATATAACATCCATTCATACAATTTAAACTATCAACCAACCAATGAACAATTAGTAAAAAGTCCGCCTATTTTTAAGGGCGGGTTTCATAGGTATGACATCATTTAAGCCCGGACTCCTATGAGCCAAGAGCTCTATGATCCATTTGGATTCTATTGTCTCTGTTAAAAGCTTTATATCCCCACCTCTATTACTCAGTCTGACATTAACTATTGCCCTAAAGTTAAAACTGTGTGTAGGATGCACCTGAGTGTGTCTATAAAGGGCATTATGTTCATCATGATTTCTAATAGATGATAGATGCTGTAGTATTCTCACCTTAAACATATTATTCGTTTTTCCCACATAAAAGCAGGAACACTCTGTGCATTCTGCTAAGTTAACCAGGTCAGTTGTCCTGCAGGTGGCCTTTGCCTTAAAATCAAAGACTTTCCCACTCACAGGATGTCTGTATATCGTATCCCTGTTTATAAATGGACATGCTTTACAGGAGCCACAGGGTGCACTACCCACTGTCTCTTTAAATACTTTTCTACTGACTATAGTCTTCTCTTTACAGAGTAGATCCTTCAAATTTTTATTCCTCCTATATCCAAAACATGGTCTGTCACCCACTATATCCCTTAATTTACTGTCACTCCTCAGAATGTTCCAATTTCTACTAACTATCCCCCTTATGTCACCTATATTACTGCTGTAGGTAAACATTAATTTTGGGTTATCTGGTTTATTGTAGGTTTTTATGGATGACCCCGGCTCACCCACTGCCTGTCTGAGCCAAGGTTTAAACTTATTTTTCCTAAACTTTTTACTGTCATCCACCATTTTATTCACCAATCCACCTTTATAACCCCTTTCCTGAAAACAAGCCTTTAGTTTATTAATCTCAGTTTCATATTGGGAGTCTTCCAAACTAATCCGAGAGGTCCTACTAATCTGTCCCTGGATGATGTTGGGAAATGTAAAGCGTGAGTGCATGCTATCAAAAGAGAGCAAGGTGTTCTTCCAGCAAGCCTTCCTGTGTAGACAAGATGAAAAACCCTCTTCCTTTTGTAACACGCACACATCTAGAAAATCTATCTCAGTATATGAACTATTGATGGAAAACCTTAGGAAAGATGTTGTAGAGTGCAGATATGCAACAAAAGTCTCCAGCAATGCCTGATCCCCTCTCCATAGGATAAAAACATCATCCACAAAACGTGTATATGTTTGTATGTATGACATCCAGTCAGCATTGCCAAATATGGTTGCTTTTTCCCAATAGGAGAGGATGAGATTAGCATAAGTATTAGCGCAGGGGGTACCCATCGCTACCCCCTGAGCTTGTCTGTATATCTGTTTAACTCCAATAAACAGATTGTTCTCCAGCACCAAAGATAATAGGGTCCTAATCAATGCTATCTTTTCATCTGCCACACCTAAGTCCCTTAGAAGTTCACGTATGGCTTTAACACCATAGTCATTACTTATCACAGTGAATAGATTGTGTACATCCAAGGTTACCATCAGGAATCTATCTTGTGGTTTTGTACAGTTCACATCCCCCAATATCTTCAAGAAGCCTCCTGTATCAGTCAATATGCTAGTAAATTTCTCTACATACGGTCTAAGGGTAACCTCTAACCAGATGGAAATATTCTCTGTGACCCATCCCCTACCCGACACAATGGGTCGGAGGGGTGGGTCAGTCAAGGATTTATGTATCTTAGGTAGGGCCTTAAAGACTGGTGTGACAGCATGTTCTATCCATAAAAATCTAAACAGATCTTCAGTAATGCACATATCATATAATAAAGACTTCAGACAATCATGTACCTTGTCTATCACTAATCTAACACCTAAGGGATTAATGGGTATATAAGTATCCCCATCCAATAATAAATTCTGCACCTTCTCCTGATAGAAAACAGTATCAAGCACTACAACTGCTCCCCCCTTATCAGCCATTTTCACAGTAAGGTCAGCATTATTACCTAAATCATGTAATGCTGTTTGTTGTGCCAACGTTAAGTTGTAAAACTTGTGAAATGCCCCTTCTTCAAAATATTTCAATAAATCTTGTTCACAGCGATTTATGAATAAATTCATGGCTGGGGAGAAAGGTGGTATAAAACAGCTGGGTTGTTTTAAAGTCGCTTTGTTGAATTTAAAGTCATTCCCAAAAACACATTTCAAAGCAACATTCCGACAATAAAGCATTAAATCTATAATAACCTCATTAAAGACACTTGCCCTGCTGGGCACAAAGGTTAGCCCCTTATTCAAATCAAAAAGCTCGTCATCAGTTAAAACATGTGAAGATAAATTAAAAACAATACCAGTATCAGTATGTTCAGTCAATCTAGAGTCCTCCTTCTTTTGTTTGCATCCCTGCCTTCGCTCAAGGATCTTTTCCATGCCCCTCTTTTCTTTACAGGGGCTGGAAGCATATCCAAAAAACGCTGTTGTCCTTGCGTTGTTTTCAGTCGGGCCCCCATCCTATAATCACCGGAAGGCTCAGCTTTGTGTTGAGCTGCCAAACCACCCTCAATTAAACCCATAGCCGTAGGTAACGCTGAGGATTCATCTGCCACAAGGGTTGCTGTACTACATGTATCGCTGGCATTTAAAGCAGAGGTCCGAACCTCCACCAAGGATGTTGGCTTGTTGGAAGAACACCTTGCTCTCTTTTGACAGCATGCACCCATGCTTTACATTTCCTAACATCATCCAGGGACAGATTAGCAGGACCTCTCGGATTAGTTTGGAAGACACCCAATATGAAACTGAGATTAATAAGTTAAAGGCTTGGTTTCAGGACAGGGGTTATAAAGGTGGATTAGTTAATAAAATGGTGGATGACAGTAAAAAGTTTAGGAAAAATAAGTTTAAACCTTGGCTCAGACAGGTGGTGGGTGAGCCGGGGTCGCCCAAAAAACCAAATAAAAAAACAGATAACCCAAAATTAATGTTTACCTACAGTAGTAATATAGGTGACATAAGGGGGATAGTTAGCAGAAATTGGAACATCCTGAGGAGTGACAGCAAATTAAGGGATATAGTGGGTGACAGACCACATTTTGGATATAGGAGGCATAAAAGCTTGAAGGATCTACATAATATATAAAATTCCAAATATATTTTGCTTTTGCAGGACAAGAAATGATTGTACTATTTTTCCAGAAAGTGATATTTTCTAACATTTGGAATATTAGTGCAGAAAAAAAGGAAAAAGCCTAGCCAAGTTTTCCTGAAAGAATAATGGTGTCCTGTATCCAGATAGGACATTGAGGGACAAGCATTTATAAGCTACCTCTGTCCATAAGGGACATGGGTGCCAGGATCAGTGTAAATTTCCAATTCCCCATCCACTGATCTAGGTTTTGCTGAAACTATGTAATAGACAAACTCAGCTTCACATGAATGGGTAGCCTGTTCTATAGCAGGGGCAGTCTCTGGGGCACATCTGTCTCTCCAGCATGTTCTGTTTAAGTCACAGACAAAATTCAGGTCCTTTGCCTTGTATTTCTTGTACTGTTTTACTAACAAATATGCAGGAGATTCATAAGCGTAGGGTTTGCAGATGCCTTGTAAGCCAGGGATAAATATCCCCCTCAGCAACCTATACTAAGTAGAGGGAATGGGCTTTATGGTGCTCTACATAAGGCAGATTTGTTATGCCTTGTATTCTTTTTGCAAGAAATCTCTGAGGTTGCTCTAGTTGTTGCATATGCCTGGTCAGGTACATCCCGAAGGGAGCATTGTACTGTATGATTGGTCTGATAAGGGTGGAGTCCAGTGAGATAATGACATCTTGAGACCAAGATGCCATGCCCTTACTTATAAGTTGTGAAGCATAAAAGGATTTTCTCACCATTGTGGCCATGTGGTGTTCAAAGGTAAAGCTATTGTCTACATGTGTACCCAAATCCTTGACCAGTGGGTCGACTCTTAGGGGTTTATTATCAACTGGGATTGTTGACTTCTCAAATGGGTACAATTATGCATTTCTTAGCATTGAGTTTAAGACCATGGCTTTGGCACCATTTGTTAGTCAGAGACAGGCATTCATGAAGAATGCTCATGTCTGCAGGGATGATAACTCTCTGCTTGCAATAATCTGCATACTTAGTCAGCTATAACCCTTCAATATTTGCTTCCATTTCAGCTAAATTGATTCCAAAAAGGAGTTGGCCCAATACCGAGCCCTGGCGGACTCTGCTAGTGACTGGTCTCTTGCTGGAGGTGGCCTCACCTATTTTGACATCCTGGGTCCTATCAGTTAGCCAGTTGGCTATCCAGCGAGTGATAAAAGGGTGTATACCTAAATTAGTGAGCTTGTCTATAATGCCTGAGTAGGGTATTTTATCAAAAGCTTTGGTCAGGTCAAAGGTAAGCTGTGTGCAAAGTCTTGCCTTCATCCAATGCTTTGGTGACCCTTTCAACAAAGTCCACGTGATCTTCCTTAAACAAAGCTGAACTGTGATGGTTCCAGGATTTGCAGGTTACCTATATCCTCATTTATCATATCCATGATGATTCTTTCCATGGCCTTACATATGAGGTTGGTCAGACTTATGGGCCTGTAGTTATCTGTATCAATGGTAGAACCTACTTTGTGCAGGGAAATGACTATAGCTCTCTTCCATTCCTTTGCCACAAAACCTGACTGTAGGCTTCAGTTGAAAAGTGAATCAAGTGAACCAGAGAGGTCATGTTTCATGCAATTTATTAAGCATCCCAATGTGTTATTGGGGTCCATTAATACAAAGTTTTTGGCCTTGGAAAGTGCATTGATCACCTGTTTCCTAGAAATAGTTGGGAGAGATTGTGGTATGCAGTGTTTCCTTTGGACTATTGGGGGGAGTAGAGGGAGAAATTTGAGCTAAACCTGTCAGCCAAAAGGTTGGCAATGGCCTCTGGTTCAGTGTGGGTGATGCCACTTACAGTAAGTTTTGTGCATTGTTGTGTATTCCCTTGAGGTTACAGACATAGAGAAGTGGTTATATACTTTAATACAAATTTCCTAAATATTCTAAACAGCCATGCTCCCCAGAACCACTAGAATAAAAACTAAATATGCCCCCGTGGCTAACAGAAAACACCAAAGTACTTCTCAAAGAAAGGGACAAAGTGCCTGGATACAACTACACAATAGTAAAACCCAAATACATAAACAAAACTACCTTGAACTACATAACAAGGCAAAAAGACTCATTAAAACAGACAAAATCTCCTACTACCAAAATATTCAAGATAAATATGCCAGAACCCTCAACAATTCTGGGCAGCAATAAACTCTGTATTACAACCTGGGAAATCTTCCACCCCCACCCCCAAAACTGAAAAAAAAACACCTCCCCAATTCAATAAATACTTTACAGAAACAATCCAGTCCCTAGCTAATAACCAAACCACTGCTAGTCACCCCACCACAACAAAAATAACAACTCCAAATGAAATACTGGATAATAGCACCCACTTTAGCTTTCATCCAGTATCAACCAAAACCATCCAAAAACTTCTCCAAAACTCAAACCCACCACCTTGGCTACTAATAAACTACCTGCTGAATATCGACAAATAGCCACAGAAGCCATCACCTATCTTGTGACCATCCTTATTAACAGATCCATCTCAAAATGTACAGTACCCCACTTACGGAAAATATCCCATATCATACCACTGCATAAAGAGGGTAAGTCCTTTGAACTCAACAACTATCGGCCTATTGCCATACTATCGCCCTTATCTAAACTCATTGAGAGGGTAATACACACACAACTAATGCTTACCTGCTAAATAAAAAATTGTTATCTACACAACAACATGGCTTTAGTCCCTTCCATAGCACCACCACGGCACTGACATCATTCATTAACACCATTAATAGTCACAGAAATAATGAACAACTTGTATCAGCTATATTCTTGGATTTATCCAAAGCTTTTGACATGGTTAACCACCTTAACCTTCTTCACTCACTGACTACCTTGAACCTTAGTTCCTCCTCTACTACATGGTTCAAGAGCTGTCTATCAGGTAGGCAGCAGGCAGTACAATGGCAGAACCAAATATCTTCCTTACTGCCTGTTTCCATTGGACTACCCCAAGGGTTCATCCTAGGTCCTTTACTCTTCACTCTTTTCACTAATCAGCTCCCATCTGCCACACCTAAAGCCTCTTTAATCCAATACGCAGACAACACCACTATCATCTGTGCAGCTCCCATGCCTGAACACCTCCTCTCCCAAACACAAGAGTGCTTTTCACTAGCCAAAACTTGGTTCACCAATCACCAGCTCATTCTTAACCCAAATAAAACAAAATTACTCCTCTTCAGCTCTCATAGATCCTTCCCCCTAACAGAAAACTTTACCATCACCTCCAATAACAAGACTGGTATCAACCCTACCACCCAAACCAAACTACTGGGCGTAGAAATTGATAACCACCTTAGATTTGATTTTCACATTCCCCAAACCATAAAAATGTTCACAAAAAATTAGGACTGCTACAATAGCAAGGACACATTTGCTATCCACCCTGCTCTATGCATCCCCTGCGCTAATTAACCTTCATAAAACTGATCTAAATAAACTAGAAACCTGCTATAACAAGATAGGAAGATTTGCTACAGATTAACCTTACAGATCACATCACTGAGTCCCTCAACAAACTTAACTGGCTAGATCTCCCACAATTACTTCAACTAAATCAACTGTCACTAGCACACAAAATAGTTTACCACTCTGACAAAATCCCAGCTCTTCAACAGCTTTTACAACCTCGCACCACAGCTAGAACATTGAGATCTAGCACCCTAAATCACCTTGAAGTCACCAAACATAACAATGACTATAGCCACTCTATTTCAAATCTCTGGAACTCCCTTCCTGCCCAACTAATATCCAATAATTCTACCACCTAATTCAAAAAACATCTTAAAATTCACTTCATGAACAACAGCCTATGCTCCTGTATCACCCCAGGATAAAAACCTGGATTCTAGATAACCCCCATACTCTCCATTAATAAAAGCTAGCTTCATACCCTAATTATGGTCCAAACGTGACTATTAGAAATACAATGCATTTCACTGTCATCACAAGCAACCATTACCAACTACTTTATCTACTATCCCACCAACTACTATTTTATTTCTATGTATAATTTGTCATATTCTAAATGTACTATGTAATGTCATCCCTTAATCTACTCATAGTTACTTCATGTAATACTTGAGAAATTAAACACATTGGACTGTCAGGATAAAACAGCACTACCAACTATTTTATCCTCTAACTGTTGAATTGTTTCTATATATAACATGTCAATTTCTGAATGTATCATTTAATGTCTTCCCTAAATTGTTCATATTTACCTTTAAATTATGAAAAAAACAAAGCCCCTCAATGACCCTCTTCAAGAGAAATCTTGACGAGTGAATGGGAGAGCGTAGGTTTACCCCTGGGATCTCTTCTGTGTTCCTACTAGACAGAGGCACAGTAAACTAACCTTAAAAGGGCTATCTTCTGTGACCTACTATACAGAGGCACAGTCAATTAATCTATAAGGGTGGTGAAAGCCAAACACACTCTGGATAGGCTTATAAATGCCCTAGGGCAGATAGCCTAGTATCAACCTATGAACCGATGAACCTATAAATTATGTTATATGCTGTCACTGTGTAAACATTAACTTCCTGAATGTAAATATCTGTCTCTGTGAACTTGTCAATTTATGTAATTGGAGCTTTTCTCCCCGGGCCTCCGCTGAAAATGGACCTGTGTCCAGTCAGATTTTCCCAGTTAACAAATGCAAAATAAAATAAATAGAAAGCTTTGTGGCTGTCCTTTGCCTAAGAAGCTACTTTTTTCTTCAAATTTAGCCTTTGAAATATTAATTAACCCTCTTAGCTGCCTGTTTAGATTGGTCTTGGGGCTTTTAGTTTGTTTGGCTTTGTTCCTCCTACTCTTGGCCAAGAATTTTTTTCTTCTGTTGCATAACTGATCGATATTGTGATTCCACCAGGGTGGCTCTTTTGAGTTTGTCTCATTCTTAATATGAGTGGGCACAGCTCGCTATATGCAGTTATTAATATGGCTGTAGACATATTTTGTAAATAGGTTCAGCATATAATATGGTGTTTACTGGGTTTGCGGGAGTGCTTGGAATTTAACCAAGGTATCACTTACTAGAGAGAGGTTAACTTTAGAATAGCTCCTAAAGGGTTTTGGTTTTACTGAATCCCCGGATTTAATTTTTATTTTAAACAATACTGCCTAATATATCTAATATCTAATAATACCTAATATCTGATGAGTGAAGACATTACATTGGGTGATAAATACCCGTCCCCATGTTTGTGAGTACAAGGTTAAGGATGTTTGTATTCCTGGTAGGAGAATGGACCATCTGTTCCAGGATGTTTGTAATAACAAAGTTTAGGAATTGTTGGGCTTGTGCTTTAGAAGTGGTGTAATATTCCCAATCTATAGAGGGGTAGTTGAGATCTCCCATGAATATTGTATTGGGTTAAATAGTGAGGGACTCTAGTACATTGAGATAGGTAGGGTGGGTTTTCTGGGACATGGAAGGGTACCTACAGGTTGCAAGGATATGGTACACGACCCTGTTTATGGTGAGTTGCTCATGTATGAGTTCCAGTAGGTCATACACTTACTCTGGATGTGAGGTTGGTTTTAATATAGACTGACACTCCTCCATCTTCAGTTCCCTTATGTGGAGTAGCTGGTCTAAAGGTATGAAATGCATTATAACCTTGCATTGCTGAGTTACTCTCTGTGAATTTAAACCATGTCTCTGTTACTACACAGGTGTTTACACTCTCCAGGGAAAGGAAGTCTTGCTGAGAGTAGACATTCTTGTTAAGACTTCTAGCATTCAGCAGTAACACCTTCAGATATTCCTTTGTAGGTTCAGTTAAGTTGGGAGGCTTATCAGTTTGACATTGGCTAAAAGAGGCACTATGGAGGTGGAAAAGGTATTTGCCAATATCCAAAAGCCTAGAGGGGATAAGTGCAAACCATCCCTGACAAAGCAGCATGATCTGCCAACCATATCCTCCCAGGCCATCAAATATTGTACCCACTTGGACTGACACCAGAAGCTAAGCCAATTATTAAAATCATTTTTTTTCTGTTGGTAACATGCCATCATCCTTGGAGAAGGTAGTATGCTGCTCAGTGCTAGGCTCGTACCTGCATGCGACACATAATCACCGAGCTCGAATGTATCTCACTTCATATAGACAAGGGTCGTACATCTCAGGACTATGACAGAGTCATACTGGTATCTGTGGTTTAATAACCTGACTGCCTATGTGACCTGATGGATCCTAGTCCTAGAAAGGTAGCTAACCATGACAGTCTCCTTACTCAGTCCGGTGAGTGGGATATTGGTGGACCTCACTATGGAATTACCAAAGACCAGGAAATTTAGCTGCACATTGGTTTGCCTTAAGGGCTTTGCAGTACAGGCATTGGATACAGTGTTACTATGTGTAGTTGTGTATGGTGTTTATTTTTGGAGTGTTTATGTGATGGCTGAGGACCCTTTTTCTGATTGTGCTGTACAGGCGGTCTTAGTGTTTTCAGGAAGGTCGCCTGTAAGTTTCTCAGCATAACTAATTTTATGTGTAGGGTCTTATATGTAAAGCCATGGAAACAAATTCTCATGGAAATGATCAATAGAGATATAGTAAACCTCCATACACTGGACTCAACTCAGTGTGGTTTCATCAAGGGCAGATCATGCCTACTCAACCTGGTGGACTTCTTTGAGAAGGTAACTAAAGCAATGGATGAGGGAAAAATGGTTCCCTATGCCTAACTTGACCTGACCAAGGCATTTGACACAATATCCCACTTGGGCATTGCTGACAAACTTAAGAGGTTAGGTACAAACTCATATGTCACCCAGTGGATAGCCAAATGGCTCACAGACAGGACCTAGGAAGTTAGAATTTGGGAGTCCCCTCTACAAAGAGACCGGTCACAAGTGGAGTCCCTCAAGGATCAGTCCTTGGACTGCTCTTTTTGGCGTTTACTTCTCCGAAGTCAAGGCCAATGTCAGTGGTCTCTGCCTGACTAAGTTTGCAGATGATTGCATATTAAGAGCTGTCATTGAATCTCACAAGGACACAAATGGTCTCCAGGAGGGGCTGACATAGACAAAAAAAAGCTGGTGTCAGAGCCATCGACTAAAGCTAAATGCCAAGAAATGCATAATGGTATCCTTTGGGAAGTCATCCACCCCTGGTAACTATCATATTGACAACACACTACTTATAGTTGATCGAGTAGTGAGAGACTTAGGGAAACACATAGGTATTAATCTAGCCTTTGACCATCATGTGTCTACAGTAGTGAGGAAATCATTCCATGTTGTGCAATTTATAAACAAAGGTATGGCATCTAAGTCCAAGGAAGTCATTGTTCCACTGTATTCAGCATTCATCAGACCTATCATTGAGTACAATGCCCCCTTTGGTATGTACCTAAACAGGCATATCCAACAACTGGAATGTCCGCAGAAGTTCCTCACTAAAAAAAATGGGGCATATGTAAAATTCCTATGCAGCCCACCTCAAGTCCCTATCTCTGTATTCTGTCTCCTACAGGCTTTTGAGGGGAGCTCTATGCCTGGCATACAGGGCATTGTCAGACCCCACTCTGATGGACCTCCTGCATATCCACAAAATAAACAGCACTAGAAGTACCCATTCTAAAGACTTAAACCCTGCCTGTGATATAAATATGACCTGCTGGAGAGAAAGATATGTATCCCAGAGACTACCCCATCTATGGAACAGGCTTCTCATCCATGTGAAGCAGAGTTCTTCCCTAACCCAATTCAAGTACAACTTGGATATTTGGATGGGAGCAGGAAATTCATCCCTGGTTTGGCACCTATGTCTCTAATGGACACAGGCAACTTGTAAATGGTTCACCTCCTAGGACCCTGCATGTAAATGTTTACTCTCCCAAACCCCTGCTTACACTCATCAAGAGTATTAAAACTTGTCACAGATTTGGGATGCATGGCTAGGCTTAAAAAGGCCCTTGTGGTCATTAGCCTAGTAAACACCTATGAACTTAGAAGAAAAATTCAAATGTGTTTCACCAGTTAAAGTAACATTTCTGTTATTTCATATAGGGTGAGGCCTAATACTCAGTATATTAACATCAAAAATGTGTTGCCATGCAAATTAGATATGAGAAGCAGTGAAATTCTTGGAGGTAGAATGGTATTCTTCATTGTGTTTTGTACCATAGTATTTTATTAAAAATCCCTGATTTATTTATTTGTTTTTTAGCATCGCCAATGTTTCAGAGGGCTTTTATTGTCATAGTCAGGTACAATACCCAGATTCTACATGGGGGTATTGGACTTCCCTTCATACAACCAGAATAAATTAATGTCCAGAGTCAAAAAAGGTGGACTGAGATATAACCTTTCATACAAAGGCACCAGAAGATTTGGTCCGTATGCCTTTATTGCCACAATTTTCCATTTACCACCATACCTGTATTCAACCAGGATTGTTGTTTTGAACTTCTGTTCAGTATGTAAATGATGGTAATGGCCTAGCAGATTTCATTACTGCATAGGTTCATAGGTTCATAGGTTGGTACTAGGCTATCGGCCCTAGGGCCTATACAAGCCTAGCCATTACATTAGAAGTAAAACTCACACATACTTTACTGGAAATGATATGTTGTCATTTGTCACATGTCATGGGTAGAATGCCATAGACTTGAGCAACCAAAATTATTTGGTCAAATAAATAGTGATACATAAAAAACATAGGGATGAAATAACACTCTATTTTTGTGGCTGAATACTCTGTTGTTGCTGTCAGCATATTTTGTAATGAAATCTCAAAGGCTGACAAAATTTTTTTAAGTACATTGGATAGCCACGTTTTTTTCCCCAAAGTAGTTCATTATCACAGTCTGACATTTTGCACAGTTTCATTTACATTATGGATGTTGTTTTGAACTTTGGCATAATATATCAGGTAGTACAGTAATGACCTTGAATTTATCTTTAATGAGTTATAATTGCACCAAAAGTAAAACCCCTATATAATTTACCAGAAAATACATATTTATTTATTTGCCACATGCTACATAACAGGGATATCAAACTCACAGCCCTCAGGTCTCAAGCAGTCCTCAAATCAGCACACTTCTAGGTGAGGGAGGCTAATATACTTCAGTTGTATCTGCAATGACTGATTGTACAGACCATATCCTTATATATCTTGTAAGCTAAAGGGGAAGAATCAGTGTGCTTCTCGGCTGCTCTTATAACAGCCAGAATAAGTGACTATAAGGCTTGTGTAACACGAGGTTCCTCAGTTCTTTTCCACAGAACTGCAGAGTATTTCACAATCCAATCTGCTCCTGAGAGGTCTGATGGTCTTTTAGAAGGAGCATCACACAAAGTGTAATGAAGGCGGTGGCCTCATTATCTTTTTCTATCTCAGATACAGCAGCCTCAGGGTTTTCTGACTCCTTTTAGTAGTGCCAGGCAAAAGCAGGATGTACTGGAGAAATGCCTGCATTGGACCTGATCCAGGTTTCAAAATTTCTTTACTAAGGGCACGTTCCCATATCTGTGACTCAAAGATTCAACCAGACATCAATTTTTTGCTTGATTTCTAGTCCTCAGATATGAGTTATCACATGGGGCAACCCAGTGAATCCTCAGCGTCTACGGTTGGCTGAGATGACTGGATTTTGCAGATAGACTTAAGCAGGGAATCCTTGGTCACGAGTATAGTTGCTCTAGCACCAATATACTCAAGGAACCATGACTTATGGTTAGGTTTGTCAAACTCCAGCTTCAACCACTGAGCAGGGGCTAGACAGAACAAGGTACCTGGAACATAATCCTAAGAGTGGGAATTTGGAAAATATCTTATCTGATCCCCTTATCCTCTGCTGAGGCAAAGCACAGGTGCAAGCACTAATCCTTGAAAGACAGGGATGAACTGTAAAAACAGGGTGCCTGTTTAATATTGAACTTAACTTTTGGATGGTCAGTCCCTGACCTATTATCAAATGCATTTCCTTCTGGTGATGCCCTGACTATTACCTGAATTTATATGCAGGGCCTCCCACCAGTCTTTGCAGATGAAACTGCCAACAACTGACATCTTTTTGGTTATAA
>NC_056732.1:1686870247-1686955247 GCF_019279795.1 Protopterus annectens | reverse complement strand
AAAAAATCATATGAGGAAAAGATCAAAATATGAAGTAAATCTGGACATTCTACGAAGGTTTGTGCGCAGTTAAGTGGTGTTTTTGAGGTGTTGGGTACAGTGAAAACTTCAAGGCAAAAAATCACTATTTTTGTTTTTCTTTCCTTATTTGCAGCAATAAGACAAAGAACAACTGATGTAATTGGAAAAGTTCACCTATACAGATTAAAATTCTGTAATGTTTTTGGTATGTAGCCACAAGTTAAAGCAACAATTCAGGGAATGACAGATATCGATCTTCATATTCCTACTGGATAACGAATGTAAAGGGAATTGATGGTGCAGGTCAGTAAAGCTAGAGAGCCATAGATAAGAGCGGTGTACGGTTATTCAAATGAAACTTGGATCTAAGGCTGGGTAATAGAAACTGTACTCCAGGAATACCCCTCATGCCACTAATGGGTAGAGACAGTTCCTAAATGCTGCATCCCTTATATGGGTCCCCTCAAATTATCTATGGAATGATCACAGTTATTCTCACTAGGGCTAATATACAATTATCAGCCATGGAACAGATAAGACTAATCAGAAAATATTAATTCAAGACTCAAGCACCAAAAGGGAACTGACTAAGCTTAAAAGTCCTCCAAGTGAACTTATGTTGTGGTAGTAAATAGTTATAAAAAATTTCTCTTTTTAGATCATTAAGTGCCTCTCTCACCCTCCGCCCCCCTCCTCCCAGTCTTCAACAGCTTCCAACGCCTATGTTTGTCCTGCTGCTTTCCCTGGCTTCACCTTCTTTAGACACTTTTTATATATTTATATTGGGTTGCTGGATTACTCTGAGCATTTAACCCATGGTATTAAAACATCAGCATAAACATCCTAGGTATAAGCAAACTGAATGGCTTATTACTTCAGCAATTAAAATGAACATTTGTTTTTCAAAAGAGATAACAATATATTATAAATTGTATGTGTCTAAACAAATACTCTTTCTTCCTCCTTTTGTTATGCTTGCCTAAAAAAATTTTTTGCACTGACTTCCTTCAGTGCTCATCGGCACCCTTTGGATATATATTCCCATAATGTGCTATAAACAAATGTAGTAATTATACTTCTTCTTTTGGCTTTTCCCGGTTAGGGGTCACCACAGTGGAACTCCGGTCCACTAATGATTGGCAGTAGATTTTTATGGTGCCAAGGTGCCAGCCCGACGCCCAACCTTCAGTGAAGGCACACCCATTCACACATCTCTTTTGAACACCACTTGACTGCAGGGAGGACATACAGACTCCACACAGAAGGTGCGCCAGCTGAGAATCGAACGGGAGAACCTCTTGCTGTGAGGCAACAATGCTACCGCTGCACCACAGCGGCTTCAAAAATGTTTTAAGTCTACTGCTGAAATATGCATATGACAAACTATGTAGGTAGAGATTTGCTGTATTTATTTGACAAACTGTGACAAACTGTGTAGCTATAGAATGAATGCATTGATGTATACTTTATTATAAATAATGTACCTCAGAATCTAACCAGATATTTCATGTACTACATGGAGATGAACTATATCCTGTTATGAATGAGTAAGTGGTGTGTGTTTATCAATAAGAGAATGTCCTGTATGTCTACCTGACTGTGTATGCATGACAGTATGTCTGCAATAGCTGTGGTAACATGAATATATATGGAAATGAAAATGAATGAATATGCATGTATTTTGTGGTAGAGTTCTGCATACACAACAACCTTTGGAGTTTCCTTATCCATTATGTGCTGTTAAAAACTCATGTGCTTACTAAAGCAGGCATGAATTCCTCTGTCTCAAAGAAATGCTGTGTCAAACTATGGGGGGTTAATTATTTCATCTGTTGTTTTAATTAAAGCTGCTCTAATTATGCAACTGACATCTCAATAAAACAGCATGTGAAGTTTTTTTTTATTTGAAACTATGGCTTCAAAGTGAAAATGTATAGCAATTTATCAGAACTAGACTATTTTAAAAGGTTCTAGCATTACTTGGATGACAGAGAAGTTATTACTGATTGAGCTGGGACACCCCCCCCCCACCTTGGTCACATATTGGGACAGTAGATGTGACTATCCCTCCATGGGTATAAAGCTAGACTTTGCCATTAACATTACTAACTACAGTTAATTCTTGTAAAATAAGAAATACATTGTACTAGAAGTCTTGTAATTTATCTGTTTTGGAGTTAACATCCATGTTACAAAGTCAAATACAGCACAATGTTCAAATGTCTGCTCAACCATTAACCACAGAATGTTAAAGGGCTGGGAGTGCAGATAAATGGTAAGTGTTAATGAAGGTGATCTGTTGTATGAAACTATAACCATGGTACAAGAAGTATAGTTTCACAAGAGGCATACGGCCATGCTCAAAGGACTGTGATAGGTTAATACAGAGGACTGCGGCAAGGTAGTTCAGTGGACTACAGCAGGGTAACACAGAGGACTGCGGCAGGGTAACACAGAGGACTGTGACATGGTAGCACAGAAGACTGCTGTAGGGTAGCACAATGGACTGTGGCAGGATATTCCCCTTGTACTGCACCTGCTTTTCAGGGAGTCATCTATTCTCAGATAGCCAAAGACTTCTGGATGGGAGTAGATATTGAAATCAAGCCTAAAGGTGACATGAAAATAGTAGAAGTAGAAAGTACTACATGAAAGATGGAAAGATCATGAGCAGAAGAAAAGAAGAGGAAATAGCAGAAATTCTCCATCATAGTGACACATACAGAGAACTGCTGCAACAGACATATTTTGATCACAATACGGCACAAGAATGGTTAAGGAGATGAAAACTTAAACTGAAAGGTGAAAGGCTGATAATGGCAACTCATTATAACAATGTACTTCAAAGATGATTTGCAACATCTACTGAAAAGGAAAAATATTGGCAAATGTAGGTTTTGTAGGAAAGAGCTAAAAAACAGTTGCACACCTTCTGATTTGTTCTGATATACTAACAAATTAGGACCCGTTTATTGAATGATGCATTAATGTGAAAGGCTGATAAAGAGTTGTATAAACAAACTGCAAACATGAATCACAAGTAATATCTGAAAATGAAGTTCTGATCACATGGTAACATATAATAGCCAGCCATTACGAAAACAGAAACAAGGAAACCAAATATTGTAACTGATAAAAAATGGACAAAAATTGCATTAGTTACTGAAATAGCCACACCAAATAATTATACTGTCCTGCATACTAAAAATAATGAAACTGTAAAATTTAAACACATGGAAGCAGAAACTACAGTAATATGGAACAAGGGTAACCAGATCATTCCCATAACATTGGAAGCATTTACATTACAAAAAAAAATCAGAGTAATATGCTGTCAGTAGAGATACCCTATGGGAACTACAGACAAAGGCAATTCTATGTATGGTGTTGCTAGTAAGAAGAATATTCAAGGCAAACGTGAAAGACTGAAGCAATGTTGATTTAAAGAATGCTATATATGCTTAAATAATGGAGTCTGTTCCTACCACTGCATTAGAAACCCTAAACATTAAGAAATTAACAACAAAAAGGGGAGTGGCTAGACTAATTAATAAAATGGTAGTTTGGAAAGAAGAAGCAGCCTTTTGGAAAGATGGGTATTAACAAGGTTGAGTACCATTCTGGGATTTTTATTTGTTAGCAGTATCTATGGATGACATTAAGATCTTGTCCAGATTTACTAAGACTGCTAGGAAAAACTGAGTCAAAGAATATTGCTACTGGTGGGAAATGGCTAGAATGTTACACTGGATTCAGTCCTAGATAGAGAACCCCACTGTCATAAAAGCCACATCAAAAAACAAATTGTAATTAATGACTGTTTCAAAGACCATGAAGCGATAGATGCCAGAAGTTATTAAACAAAAAAAGCAGAATACACTTTTATTCCCCAGTCTTTTCAACTTAGAGTGGACTCGATTATTCAGTATGCTCCTGTTCATTAACTCAATATTTATTAGCCATGCAGCAAGAAAGATCTCCCCTCTTAGACCACTGCTTAGTGGACATGCTGCTATATAAAAGGTGCAGCCACTCCACCAGTGTGTGGAAAACAGGTCCCAGTAACCTTAAAAAAAGATGATGAAGAGCTAAAGTCACTGGTTATATGTATCTTTAGACATAAACACTCCTAATTCCTTCCTTCCATTTGTGTGGTAGGAGTCATCTAAACTAGAACATAATACAATCTACAAAGTAGAAACGGGTAGCTTAAGGTAACCAGATCAAGGGCAAGTATAGGGCTGAGAAGTAGGCCATTGGGGCTTTGCAGATTCACAACATGGATAAATTTAAAAATCCAGGAAGTACTCATAACAATAAAGAAGTTTAGTTCTACTTAAATCTTTACATTAAGGAAGAGATGGTTGGTTACCAGTACAAAGTTACATCTCAGGAAGGGAGGCTCAGAAAAGTGTTGATATAGCAGATAAAAATGTGCAGATTGTTAAAATACTATCCCAACTTAAATATGATTTACAAGACAATTACATTTTTCCAATGAAGTGCTTGTGCTTTTGGGGGTATATATCCCTCATTGACCATACTGGCAAATTGCATTTCAATTAATTCAGTTTGTAAGGATTGGCATCCCTATAAACCCATCTATCTACTTCTAAAATATGAAGAGTTTAAGGGGGTTGCTAGATTGCAAAATAAGTAGAATTAATTGAAAATAGAGTATACAGATATATGTTGCCCTGACACATAGCATAACTTCTCAAGTTATGCTGTTTTTTTGGAGAAAAGAGGCCCCATTGCAAAAATTCAGTCATCAGTAAGTGCAATGACTGTAAGTAGGTCCACGGGTCAGGCAACTATTGAATTATTATTATGCTGACTTATACCACCCCAACACGCATACCCCATTTTATTTCAGATAGGCTACCCATATTAAAAAGCAAAGCAGTAGCTTTCTAACAATTCAGATCTTAGCTACAAAAGTTCAAAGAGGACAGCAAAGCATGCCAGAGGGAAATGAAGATGCTTCACCAAAAGACTACATGGTTCACAGTGAATATATAGATATATATATATATATATATATATATATATATATATAGATATATATAAAACACCCACAATGCCAGAATTTCAGAATGTCTATATTATTGCCCTCTTTGGAGGGTGACATCCTCTTCATTAAAATGAAGTAAAAAAGCTAAGTAGTAAGGAAAAGTTAATAACTGAAATGTGTTATCATTCCTGAACACTATAACTACTAACCAAGGAACATACCTCTCAACCTCTTACAGCAAGAAATCTGGACAAAGCCATAAATAACTGGGGGACAAAGGCCCAAAAATATGGACACTTTTTAAATATTACAAACTTAAAAAGTAGATAGAATAACATGTTTTGCAATAGCATGAATTTAATGAAGGGTATGAAGTCTGAAACTCAAATGTCTGTCATTGTTTTTTGACTTCAGCCCTCAATTATTTTACAATGATTTGCCAGAAAAGCACAATTTTATGAGAAACAGACCAAAATTATGAGGCAAAAATCTGGATATTCTGTGAAAATCTGTACAGTTGAGAGGTATGCAGCAAGGAATAAACTGATAAAACCACTTCCCTCTAGCTCAGAAAAGGCATAATTTTAACTGTCACCAATATCACAGCCCATATAACGACAATAACAGATGTCCTTCATCTTGATATAGAGAACCCAAAGTGCAACAAGGCTATTTTCATGGATTTAAAAAAAAATCCAGCTCCACTGAATCTGAATACATTTAGAAGGTGCTAAGGGGCTTTGGCTTCTCAGTAATGTTCATTGTATCACTTCAGCCCTTCCATTAGAATCGAGAGTCTTGTTAAATTCTATCCTGCAAGAAACCTTTCTTACCTACAGGAGTACAAGATAAGGGCACCCACAGTCTCCAACACTGATGTCTTAGCATTGGTAATAATTAATGTAAGGACCACAGATCAGAGGAGGAGCCAGTGAAAATATTACTCTTCAAAGAAATTGTCTAATGCTAGGAACCTGTAGGTGGAAGTCCAACAGTTGGTTGGGTTAATTGTGGATTTTACATTGATTTCTGTCTTAAAATCATATTTCAGTTTCAAACCTACTGGTAATTGTGAGGGAACATCAGTATTTGTGAAGGACATCATCTCTTTACAACAACTTCCTCAGAATACCACACATGAACTCCCAGTATGTTCAAATCATCATAAACAAGACTAATTACCACTTCACAGTTAACTATAGATCACCCTCTATGCCCCCTTCTAAACATAATAGCTATCTTAATAAGTTAGCTGAAATTCTCATTAAACTGAATTTATTTCTGTTGAGAGACTTTTATCCATCAATAAACCAGTTTATCTGCACTGCTAATGGCTGACATGCTCAGTGCTTCCTTAACATACTTAACCATACTTCTAGGGTCCCTGGTGTTGTTGATCTAGTCCTCACAAATACTGTCACTTCTTGCACATCTCCATATTTATCATCCAGCCTTGTTAAACCAGACCATAAATTAGAAACATTTGCCTTTAAATCTGGTGGCACTACCCTTGTAAATATTTCTGTATTATGGACTTCTCAAAACAAACCTTCTTTGGTTACTTGATGACTTAAACAAATTCTGCTGTAGTCCTCCTCTGATTGATCTGATTGCTAAAGCCACTGTCTATGTCTTTGGCTTCTACTCCCACTTATAGCTGCATTGATAGGTCCAGTCACCATCTGCACCAAATATGAGAAATTTAAAAGCAAACCCTTATGATGGAATACACATATAAAAAAATTAAATAACAAGATAAAGGATTTTGCTTAAGGCTTATAAGAGCTCTTGTTCTACCTACATTAAGAGCACACTTAAGCAAATTAGTAAAGAAGACACTCAATAATGTTCAGAGCTATTCCATAATAATACTGCATACTCTGACCTAAATGAAGTAGCTAATATCATTGCTGACATTTTTATTGCAAATTTTACTTAACCACAATTATAGCTTATCAACGATTCCACAACTCCAGCCAGACCTTTAATTATTATGGAACAAATTCTCTCGACCAGTTCAAAATGTAAGACCACCTCGTCCATGGGTCCTGATTTTATAGTAGGGTACCTGATTACCAGTGCCAAATATGGCCTCTCAGAACCACTACTTAACTTCTTTAATCTAAGCTACCCCACTGCTTACATTCCTGGAGCCTAACAAACAGCCACTGTGATGTCATTATACAAGATTGGCCCAACCACAGACCCTGTTAATTATAGATCCATCAGTCTCACTAGCATCATATGTAAAGTTTTGGAATGTATTGTCTCAGACTTCATTAATCTGGGGACTGAAAGTCTCTTATCTCTGTGCCTTCAACAATTTAGCTTTATCCAAAGGAAGATCCTGTCTCTTTAACCTCATTAATTTCTTAGAAAAACTCACCAAAGCAGTGAACAGTGATTATATAGTAAGTGTAAAGTATATTTAGATATGGCAAAGGCTTTTTTCACCATTCCTCATGCAGACATTATTTACAGACCTATAATTCTGAATATAATTCCTTATTTTGTGCAGGGGATAACTAACTGGTTGACTAAGAACCAATGTGGCTAGAGTCACATGTGACATTTCTGAAAAGAAAAAAAGTTGCCACTAGTGTAGTGTATTTGCAGGACTCAGTGTGGGGTTTTCTCCTATCTGTAATTTATTTCTCAGCCCTTCATGCCAACAATTCTGTTTAATGGTTTTCGACATTTGCGAGCAATTGCAAAGTAGGTGTTGGTATTAGCTCTTCCAGTGACTCATAATTGCTCCATCATGATTTAGACCTTGTTAACTATTGATGCAATGACAATGGTTTCCATTTAAATTTAAAAAACAAAATGTACTGTAGTTAATTTTGGTAAACAAAACATTTTCACATACCATATAGGTAACATACCTCTCCAATCACACTCTGTCATGGGGGATCTGGGCACTCTTGCTGATAATCCTTATCATTTGACCATCATGTCTCTACAATAGTTTGGAAAGCCTTCTGTCTGACACATCAGATTTCCAAAGGCATCTCCTGTAGATCCAAAGAAGTCTTACTTCTCCATTTACTCATATACCATCAGATCCATTATTTAATAAAATGTAACATGTAACTATGACATGCATATGTCTAAACATATCACTCGAGAGATCTCAGAAATACATAACTAAAAAGGTCAGTGGCCTCAAAAATCTTAGTTATCAAGGATAAATGACAGCCCTTTCTCTTTACTCAGTCTCTTATGCAGTCCTCCATTGAGACCTGTGTCTGGTCCTTTGAGCCATGAAAGATTTAACCCTCTTTGACCTCCTATTCTTTTGTAGAATAAATGGTATCTCAAATACCTAGTTAAAGGAGCTGAGCTTTCATCAAATGATAAATAAGACCTGCTGGCATGATAGATTCATATCCCAGTGTATCCCCACCTCTGGAACAAACTTCCACTACATGGCAAGCAGAGTAGATGTTGAGCAAATCTGAAAATATGGTGGCTACTTGGCTTCACAGTAGCTTAATTTGCTACCTTAAAGCAATAGACATGTTTTTAGTGAGCATTAGCTGTACATAAACACTCTGCTGGAGAATGCTTGCTCTCCAACCAGAGCAAAGATGTATGGATTACCCATTATCTGAAGAATATATAAAACTTATAGGTTTGGACTAGAGCCATGATATGCAGCAAGATACTGTTTTGTATAACTGGAATGGCAGCATTTTTATATGCAATAATAAACATTGTTCATTGTAAAGCAACTACACCACCATTCTTCATGTTGATAGATGTTATTCTAAACATAGCTTTATTAGTATTCTATGGGAACAGTTTTAGTCTTAAAAAATTACTACAAACTAAGTGTGGTCAATGTTTACCTACAGCACAGAAGCTGCTGGAAGATTTATTGAAAATAGTTATAGTAAAGAGAAAATTTAGACTTCATTAAGTTGAGTGGTTTGCAGGGATGGAAATTCCTTATGAAAAGTATGTGCAGTCAACAAAACAGTGTGCTAAAAGGTCCAGGCTTATTATAAAATACTCTTCAAATGGCTGGAATTTAAAGGGCATTTTATAGCAACACTGAGAATCCTTAAGATGGATAATAGCTAATGTAATGAGAACTGTTATAAACTAAATTTACTACTATAGATATGTCTTGAAAATACAATAAAAGACCAATAGCCAGGTGTTTCCATCAATATGGCCACTGTCATCAGTAAGCTCTGATAAATCAAATACATTTTCTTAAAACTTGTCAGCAGAAAACATCAGGTCAAGTTAATTTCATGGAATTCATTAGAGTGTGCAGAGTTCCACTCAAAAGTTGTGGCTAACCAAGTTATATGAAGATATGCCTCAGTGTATGCAGAATAACTCAGCACAAAGCAGACATAACCAGCAATGTCAGTGTAACCTCAAGCAGTCACGTAAAAGCTATATGCCAAGTAAAGTTGTTCATAAAATAAGATATATATGTGTATTACCAATGCACATCTACAGAAATTATACAGGTTCAATGGAACTTCCAGTAATAAGTGAAGACCACTAAAGAAATACAAATGTAATGCGGTGGTGGTGCTGCGGTAGTGTTGTTGCCTCACAGTAAGATGTTGTCCTGTTCAATTCTCCGCTACAGCATCTTCTGTGTGGAGACATGCATGAATGGGCGTACGTTAGTTGAAGGTTGTACGTCAGAGCTGGCAACTCGGCATGTAAAAATCTACTGCCAATCATTAGCGGACCGGAGTTCCGCTGTGGCAACCCCTAACCAGGAAAAGCCGAAAGACACAACAACTAAAGAAATACAAATGTGCATCTGTCTGTCTGAAAAATGGCAAGCTTTCGTAAATAATTACAAATATTGTCAGATTTCTTAGACAGATATATATAAAAATGCCCATCACAATTTGCAGAATCTGATGTACTCCAGAAAAAAAGTTCTAATAAAAAAAAATTAATTAAGTTAGGTGAATGGCAATCACAGCCACTTTGCCATAATAACAGTAGTTAAGAATGGGTGTATGGCATATGTGTGGAAAACAAGTAATGCCGACACCCAAGGAAATAGGTAATAGAAAAGCAGATGTGGGGTGAGATCACAAAAAAGAGACACACAAGAGGTATGATGGAATAGGATGGTTAGATAGAGAGGCAGAGAAGCATGGGCAATTTTTTGGGGGGTGTGGAAATAGGCCCCCTTTTTTATGATAATAGAAGGAAAGGAAAACAAGGAGGGCAAAAAAGCAGGTATAAACATATAGCAAATATCACAAGGCATGGCAGAAAAAGATTGGAAATATACATAAGCGTGAGGTAAAGTACTCAGACACATGCATACTAGCCATGGTACAACACAAAAATACATATGTACCTATGCACAAATCATTGATGAAATAATGCAAACTGTGTGACAGTCATACCAGAATGCATATGACTGATGGTAGTTGAGTGTTGAAGAAAACAAATTGGGGAGTGCAATCATGGCATTACACAGTGGATAATGATTACAATCACCCACTAGGTTATCAGCAATGCAAATGTTATTCAAGCTCAGTTTGGCAGAGCTGCTCAGAGTTTAGCATTCTTAGCCAAAGATATAAAGTGCATCTAAGAGGCTCAGTTTGGTGGAACTGCTCAGAGGTTGGCATTCTTAGCCAGAGATCTGATGTGCATCTAAGAGAATCCAAGGCATTCACTAAAATATTCAACAAATAAATATAATTTAAGCCTGGTTTTTGCACTTGTGTACTGTATTTCACTGAACTTTTGTTTCATTTTATACTGTTTTTGCTGCTGAGACCGATTTATTCTGCACTTGCATATTTTACTTCATCTGCCTTAAATAGTATAGGCTAGATTCAGACTTGCTGAATGTAGACTATTTGGTATCACATGAGAACTAAAACCAGCCATCCTACATTAAGAGAGTTCCCCTGCACCCTTGTGGCACAGGTGTGTAGCTCAGGACCCATGGGGGCTTTTCTATTGGTAGATTGTGTTAGAATTGTTTACATTTGCTTGTATTTAAGCACCGCTTTTGTGCGGTTTTGCACTCAGTTTGGCACAGCTGCGCAATGTGCAACTGGGCTTAGCGGTGCCTTGTATAGACGTAAATACCTAGAATCAGATTTTCCACTGAGCACCACTCAGTAAAACCCTCTCAGGCTTCCCTGCTGCTCATCGGGTGGCGCGGTTGTGCACTACTGCACAGCAGGCAACTCAGCTAAGCACTGTTAAGCGTTGCCCTACTTTCTTTGCTAATCCAATATATTTTTAATTACCCATGCTAATCCCAGAGCAATAGCTGATCATTTGCCCTCCCACAAACCAGGAATTACCTGCTCCTATGGACAGTCAGTTTACTAACATTTCTCCAGCCAGCCTGATTGGCATGGGCATCCTGAGGCAATGTAGCAGTTGCCTCATGTATACCGACAACCACCTGCTCCTAAAGCAAACAAATACAGTACATGAGAGATGCTATTATACCATGAAACTTGAATGAGTCATCTCATGTTACAATAAACAAGATCAAAAAGGTTTTCAGTTCACACACCTCTCTTCTTACACAAGATAAAGGCAAGATACATAAACCCACATATGTGGAAGTACTCACCAAGAGCTTACCAAAAGATCAGAGACCTCCCAAATAGTGAGACACACAGATGTCCCTTCCACCAGGCTGGACAAGAACAAGGTCATAGTTAGCTGCTTGTCAGGTGTCAGGATCCACCAATTCACACACACACACTCAAGTCACTCAGCAGCAATTACTGTTATGACTCAGTCATAGTACATGTCGGAGTGAATGATTTGAGATGCACCTCTCTGGACTATATTAAGAGAGACATGCTAGAGCTCTCAGATTGTGTCCCAGGCAGGTATGCCCATAGTCCTAAGCAGCAGTCTACCTTCACCTAGGATGATACTACAGTACAGACAACAAATTATTGATTTTAACAATTGGCTTAGCTTCTGGTTTCACTCCAAGGGAATCCAGTATCTCTCAGCCTGGGAAGACATGGTCCAAAGACCTTGATGCTTTGCCAGAGACAGACTTCACCTGTCTCCTCAAGACTTTAGCATACTGGAAAAGATGCTTGCCTCCCCCATGGAGCCTTTTTAAGGCTTTGTCAAAACAACAAAACTTCCATCATAAAAAAAATTCTCCAGAAACAAACTAAAAGTCATGCTGCTTAATGATAGGAGCCTAAACAGTAAGTTGCACTCCCTGGAAGCACTTCTCATCTTGGAAGATGCTGATGTCTGTGCAGTCACTGAGACTTGGTTCAGGGCCATGGTGAGTACCCCTGCCATGCAGGGCTACAATGCTTTCCACATATTCAGACCCCAAAACGAGCATAAAGGAACCAAAGGTGAAGATATATCCATTTTCACTAAATCCAAATACATCTCACAACTGGTGAAACAGTACAACTTTCTTGAGGTACTGCAGGTCCAAATAGCTATAGACAAAACACCCTACAACATCATACCTGGCTACAAGTCCCCCTCCATGACCCAGGAGAAACACACTGCCTAGCTGGACTTGCTTGATTTTCTCAGTATACAGCCAAATACCTTGGTCATGGGAGACTTCACCTACCCATCCATCAACTGGGTGGCTTACATGACCACAAATACAACCACACTGAAGTTCCTGGACTTTGTTAATACAAATGCACTGGAACAGTTAGTCTGCACCCCAACAAGGGTCTCAAATATCCTAGAGCTAGTACTTACCAACATGGGAGGGGGGAGGTAATTGCACTAACCCAAGTGTGCTGCTCTCCCTAGTTAAGTCAGGCCATAAATCTGTCTCTTTTGAAATAAATTTCAGACTTGACATCCCCACAGGAGCAAAAAAAAAATTTCTCCAAAGCAAACTATCGCCTCCAAAGTGATGGTATAAATAGTTTTAGAGTGCCTGCTCACACAGGCAACAATGACTACTATGTGGAGAAGTGCATGATCACACTATATAGCTATTTAAGCAAATGTATTGACTCAGCAGTACTTGGCAGGACTAAAACAGGGAAAAAAATCGCTGTTCCACAAAAAAAAAAAAAAAAAAAAAAAAGCTTAAAACAGTGTTTAATGAATCCCCCACACCCCCCTACTTAAATATACCAACTCCGAGATCACACCACAGTGGAGGAGATGGCAAACTCCAAAAACTGGCCCAGAGATTTCTTTCCCTGAGAAAAAATTCACTGTTCCGGGTGTTCAGGATTTTCAGTGTTTGCTGAACTAGGGTCGATGATTTAGCGTTTGCTTTTTTAAGTGTTCGCTGATTCAATATAGACCCTGATGAACTTATAGTGGATGGCACCACTCACACAGAACCTGAAGAAATTGACAACCTGATGGCTAATAGATTTGGTGACAGTTTCACCCCCCTGTCCCCACCAACCATACCACATAGCATTCCTGACAACTGTCCCCTACTATTTATCTTCATAGAACAGGTTATTCAAGCACTCTCCAAGACCAAAAATACAGCCTGTATCAGATCAGATAACATCCCAGGCTAAATACAAAATTATCTAAAACAAGACCTAGTGGAACCACTTAGCTGTCTCTTTAATGACAGCCTGAGCAGAGGTTTTGTGCAAGAAGAGTAGAGAACAGCAACAGTAATCCCCTTGCAGAAAGGGGGTCCCTAAACTGACCCTGGGAACTATGGACCCATTAGCCTAACCAGCCTTATTTGCAGTGTAAAGGATCGTTATGGATCTTATCAACCAGGACATAAGCAACCTTCAAACTCTTGACCCAACCCAGTTTGGTTTCATCAAGGGTAGATCTTGCTTATTAAACCTGATGATCTTCTTTGAGAAAGTCATCAAAGCACTAGATGAGGGTAAAGCAGTACACACCACCTATCTTTATTTAGCCAAGGCATTTAACAAAATTATCCACTCAGGGATCATTGAAAAACTCTCCCAGCTGGGTATCAACCCATTCATCACTAGATGGGTACCAAGCTAGTTCACTGATGGAATGTACACTGTTAAAGTTGGAGAAGCCACCTCAACCAGTAGACCAGTTACTAGTGGTGTACCACAAGAATCTGTACTGGACCCTCTACTGTTTGGAATTTATTTTTCTGAAGTTCAGTCAAAAGATGATGGCCTGTGGCTTACTAAGTCTGCAGACTAATGTAAACTGGGAGCAATCTCAGAGTCCCCCAATGACATCAGCAAATTACAGAAGGGACTGACACAGACAAACGACTGGTGCCAGGGCCATGGACTGAAACTAAATACATAAAACATGCCTCATTATCCCCTTTGACACATAAGTAGCCCCTGCTAGTTATGATATAGAGAGCACCCCTCTAAGCTCAAACACAGTGGTGTGTGACTTGGGAACACAGGTTGATAGCAATCGAAACTTTGATTACCATGTGTCCACAGTAGTAAGGAAAGCCTTCTACACTGCCCATCTCATAAATAAGAGCATCATATCCAAGACAAGGGAGGTCATTACTCCATTGTTCTTGGCCCTTATCAGACCACTGATTAAGTACAATGCTCCCTTCTGTATGTACCTCATCAGATACCAGCAGCAGTTGGAGATAACACAGAGGTTTCTAACCAAGAGAATTCAGGGGGTCCAAAACATGACCTACATGGCAAGACTGAAAGAAAGTCCTATCACAGTACTCTGTATTATACAGGCTGCTGAGAGGTGACCTGTGCCTGGCCTACAGAGCAGTTTCTGACCCTACCCTAATGAAAATGCTGCACATCCACAAATCAAATGGGACAAAAGTCACTCACTCCAGAGATCTCAACCTGGCCTGCAACATTAATAGAACTTGCACAAAAGACAGATATGTCTCCCAGAGACTGCTGTACCTCTGGAATAACCTCTCACTTCATGTGGAGCAGAGCTCATCAATGACTCTATTTAAATGCAACCTTGACGATTGGATGGGAAACTGCAAATTCACCCTGGGGGTGGCACCTATGGCCCTCATGGACAGAGGCATTCGGTGATGATCATAATATCACTCTGTAAACAATGACCGTCTAACTAAGGTCAGCTAGGGTAGCCAGGGTTTTTACATGGATAGGCTTGTAAAGGCCCTAGGGCCATTAGCCATTAGCCTAGTAACCTCCTATGAACCAATGAACCTATAAGCAGCAGCAAGTATGAGCAAATACAGGTGAAGATAAGTGGAGGGCAGACTAGAACCTCCAACCATGCATACGAAAGAGAAGCAACCAACACAGTGCCAAACAGCAGTACTGCAACAAAACATTAATATGGCTGTGTAATACACAAATAAGTGCAAACAACATGAACACAGGTTAAATTGGATCTATATATCAAATATATACCATGTCAGAGGCAGCTGGCAAATCATGGGAAATAAAGGTAGACAGTGCAAGAGTGACAGCTGTGCTAAATGCATGTAGTGGAAACTCAACTTTGGCTACTGGTTTTGGATTTTAAATTCTGTTGAGCCAGAGGAACCAGTCTGGGACTTGGGACATTGCTGGTGTTGAGGGTGGAGCTAGGGACAGTGTGATTTGTGTGGATGGAGTGGATTTCTGTGGTCACTGTAATTGTTTGGGACTTCCAAGTGGTGGCATTTATGCCGAATGCAGGTAGCAGACACCCGACTTTGTCTACTGGTTTTGATGTGAATACAGATTTAAATTTGGTTGAGTAGGAAGGGAGTGGTCTGGAACTTGGGACATTGCTAGTGTTGGGGATGGAGGTAGTGACAGTGTAGATGATGTGGATGGTGAGGATTGCTGCAGTCACAGTAATCACCACTGTGATGAGTCGAGCATGGTTAATGCAGCTTTGGTGCCTTCAGATGACTTGGACTCTGTTATTGCTGTTTGTGTGTATTTATTTCTGTTTTTATGTTTGTACTTGAACTTGAAGAAAAGTAATTTCATTCAGCTGTGCACTGTTGCTGTATGCTCTGAATGACAATAGAGTTAACTTTAACTTGACTTTGACTTGATAACACATATTCCTCTCCCTCCTTTGCTCCTCAAACCTGTTCTTATGCTCAATGCATAATTCACATTTTCAGGCATAGTCTTCATCACCTGAAAACAGGATGTATTATAGCAATAGAAGGATTGTTTCAGGTCAATATATAATGACTGCTACGTACAACAATGAAACAGTGAAAAACAGTATTACATGTAATCTAGCCTTGACATAAAATACCATACCAAATTTTGCATAGTCAGTCATTGCTGTGTCAATCTCAATACTATGTACATATAAGGATGACTATAGACAATCTGGAGCAACCAAGATCCAGACCTGCAAATGTCACCTATGCTCATACTATAAACCTGGACCATATCTGCCTGGCTAATCTATCTTAACTGCAATTACATGGATTGATGGAAGTTAAAAAACTCACCTACATGAATATGCCAGGAAGAACTGCACACAATAAAATGGAAATTGTGTTTGAATATCACATGACAAGTAAAGGAAAACTACAAGTACTGCCATGTTCTGTGCATTTGAAAAATAAAAGTATGCAATTGTGACTGCATGTCAGCACATTACTTACAGCAGTAACACACAGCTATAAAACTTCAGAGTTCCAACAATCAGTTTGCAATAAAACATTTGACTGCCCTTGAAATGCATAAGTACACATTAAAGGAATTACTGTTCATCTGTTCGATTTAATGCATACACATATAATTTAGGTAGGGGGGCAGTGAATGAAAAAAAAAATAATGGATTATAACATAATTTTGTGTAATTCAAATTGTATAGGTAACATATGTACATATTACACAGCATTTACACATATATCATTATTAAAAGAAGCATGATGTTTCTAAAAACTTTGCGGATAATGAAGATATCCCTATTCATCCATAGACTATGTGCTATATGTGTCAATGCACCATGGCCATGCTAGATGCATAAAACTCTATATTTTATAACTTGCTAACCAAGTATAGAGCTCCCATATCTGTTGTTAAATAGGAAACACCGAACTGCAGCAATGACATCCACAATAAGTTACACTGAGACTTCTAATATTGCCCTATTGCTTAACCATTTGAGCAAATGGACATAACAATTATTTTAATGTTGTAAAACTTTATGGAATAATAATAAAATATGCATTTATCTGCCATATGACATAAGCATGTGTCAGCACACTGAGTGTAACTGTCATAGTTTGCAAAAATATATATTAGAAGGTAATTCTGAAAAACAATAAGCCATGAATGGTATTATTGGACAACCATGAGATTCAGTATCACGTCTCCACATATAGTGGTAAACCTACAGCCATAAGACAGTCCCCCAGATTTACTAACCTTCCGTGCAGGACTAAGTAAGTAGCCATTTAGGAGGAGAATGGCAGCGCTCCATGCATATTAATGAAGGCGCGCTGCCTGAGCCCCTAATCTTACACAGAGTGTGTAAGAGTGCGGGGGGCTTGTCTAAGAGCAGAGCTCTCAGAATATACACGCCCCCGCAATGAAGAACAGCAGAAAGTGCAAAAGAATGAGCAAGACCGCTCATAGGTGTCTGCATACCCCCAGCAACATCCCCTCGTGTACATCAACAATAGTAAATACACAATATAAATTTACTTTTTTCTTTTTATGAAACCGATTAAATCTAACCATAGATGCGCGGTTTTGCCCATCGTTTAGCTATGATTAATGCAGCTTAAAAGGCTGAAGCGGATTACAAGGAAGATATATGCAAATGAAGCAGTATAGCAATAGTGAAGTGGGCAGACCATTCGCCTTACGAGCAGGTATTCCCGGTTCGAGTCCCACTGCAACACTTTCCATGTCAAATCACATTATGACCAATATCTTAGTTGAATAACCTACTAAATAACATATATTTGTCAACAGGAGTACTGCATTAAATGTAGATGTGAGGTGTCAATGTCATAATGTTGTAAATTCCACAGATAATCACATGTGCCCCATACAGTATATGTACACAGGAATCATGGATACAAATGGAAGGTAAAATGTGTAATGAATGATAACTCCATACAGCTTCCAAATCCCCCACCTTCCCAAGAACCATTAGACATTACTGTCTAAATTAGTGCAGTGGTAAGTGGGAGTAAGCACTAGTAAGCAAGTGCAAGCACTATTAAGCAGTAGTAAGTGGGAGTAAGCATATGTAAGCACTAGTAAGTGGGTTTAAGTTGGTTTGTGTGAGGGTAAGCAATGCGTACACAGGTAAAGCAATATTGAAGCTAACTCTCTGTAAGCATATTTAACCGGAGGTTAGCAGTGCTTACCCTCGCACAAACCCAGGCAAACCTGCTTACAAGTGCTTAAAAGTGCCTTCATCACTCTGCATCCAACAGCCGCTGTTCTGCCCAGCAACAAAATGAACAACCTTTCAGGTCTTGAACCCAGGACACTATACACTACAGTCAAAGTAATTAACCACCAAGCTATCACAGCAGTACATAAGAGTGAGGTATCACCAAACAAACCCTCACTATAGTAAAATCAAACTGAACATGTGAAAGTAATCAGTATACAGTCATATGTTCTATTACCTACTACATAACATAAATATGTGAACTGGAGTACTGAAGTAAGCCCAGATGTGAGAAGGACCCCATACATATATATATATATATATATATATATATATATATATATATATATATATATATATATATATAATGAATATATATATCAATATATATCAAATATAATGAAAAGTCAATTTTAAACCAATGCACAGGCCAGCTTAGGAGGTGTAAGCAATGTGTAGGCCAGCTAACTCATTTGTGCCCAGTGGTATGTCCCTTTAAACAATGCCAACCTTAGGTAAGCAGGTTTACCCATAGTTTAGCCTTTTCAAAACTGGCCAATCACTGCAACGTGTGGGAGTTTAGCCCTACTTAAACCCAACCGGCAGGAATACATCTCATAACTGGTTGTAGCTTCCCCTTGCAGGCACCATGTCAGGAAAGGGAGAGGGAGTGCGCTTTCACACACAGCACTGGGGCATCCAGGAGTCCAGAGTCATGGCAGGACCCCTTGTCAAAGACCATGAGCAGAGACTGCTGCAGGGCCAGTACCGTGGTTCCCAATACAAGTTGGGGGCCTGGGACTATCTTGTCCATGATCTCACCATTGCCACTGGCATACCCTGAACTTGTGAGCAGGTCAGGCATCACTATGCCGACCTGATGCAGTGTAAGGGGGATCTCTTGGATCAGTGGATCCAAGAGGCTAGAAGGACAGGGGAGGTCCCAGCTGTGCATAAGTATCACTCCACTACCTGTTTAATAATTGCCAGCTCATGTACATTATGGATAGGTATGGCTAAATATTCCTCTTATGTCCTTCACAGCAGCAAGTGAGCGGGCCGCGAACCAGGAAGCCTGTGGCTGTCACTTGGAGAGGTTGCAACTTGAGGCAGGTTATTAATACTTTTGCATGTACTGTCATAGGAAATAAATCTAACTGTATTAGTAAGTCAATTGCCTGTAGAAAACCAATATTGTTTAAGGCAAGTACAGCATACACTGGAGAATATGTCAGGAAGAGTCTCATATAGTTTGTATGTAAATAAAAGCATAATAGCCTGACAATAAAGGTCTAACTGCTGGACTGCATGTGTATACTCTGGTATCATATGGTAATGTAGATTTGCAATCACATAATAGTACTGCTACCCACACTGTGTAACATAAATAGAATGTGTAGGAATGTCTGCATATGACTGGTGTAATCCCCAGAAGTCATTTAGTACAACTGGGAGAGACATAGAGAGAAAACAGTGAAAAGACAGACAACAAAATCTGAATAGCACATGCAACTTAGATGTGAACTGTTGTATTTTAGTACAAACAGCCATCGTTTGAATCCTGGGAGTGGTAGTTGTCTGCATACAGAATCATACCCCATAACTGTACAGATATGTCCAGAATGTCCACTAAATTGGCCCATATCTGCTGCCTGTCACCCTGTCCCCTGGGAAATCAGTGGGATGATCCCAGATGTTTAGGCAGCAAACAAGAAATAAAACTGATTGACAGACATCTATGAGAACAAACCTGACACTCTAGCAATGCCCCAAAATGTTATCAGAGTAATAAGCCAAGTATGTCCCATCTACATCTCCATGTTGCCAAGCTGTGACCAGAATGTGTACAGTAGCAGAGTGAGATATATGTGCATAATACTAATGTGGAATCTGGTAATCTGTGTGGCAACATTTAGGTAGTGCTAACAAACATTGCTCCCACAGGTCCGTCAGATATGAACACTGTGCCTAGAAATAAAAGTATGATACCCTGTACTGGTACTGTTTACTTTGGTGTTGTATGGCATTGTTAGTGTTGCAGTTGCTCTGAATAATAAGGTATTTACTCATCATTGTCACCCACACTGTGCCTCATAATATAACTGTCCAGATATACCCCAGGGATTACCTCAGTGTCACTGCTCAACAGAGGCACAGCAAAATAATGGGTATAGTTCCCCATACTAAAAAGGGGGGCGTAGCACACAAAACTATGGGCTAGGCTTGTAAATGCCCTCGGGCAGATAGCCTAGTATGAACCTATGAACCTATGAACCTATGAAATCCTGTATAAGAGTGTTGTAATACAAGGTCAGAATGTAAAACCACAGGAGAATTATAGACAGAAATCAGATAAGAGATACACAGCAATATCTATATAGAACACAAACAACTGAGATGGACAGTGGTTTCTTTTTAGCAGACACAGCCATGGTCTGAATCCTGGGAGTGGTAGTATGCTGCATACAGAATCATACCCCACAACTGTACAGATATGTCCAGAATGTCCAATAAATCGGTCCAAATCTGCTGACTGTCACCCTGTCCCCCTGGGAAATCGGTGGGATATTCCCAGATGTTTAGGCAGCAAACAAGAAATACAGCTGATTAACAGACATCTATGAGAACAAACCTGCCACTCTAGCAACTCCACAAAATGTTATGAGAGTAATAAGCCAAGTATGTCACATCTACACTGCCATGTTGTCAAGCTGCAACCATAAAAATTGAAATTAAAACGCCAAAAAAAATGAAGTCATACCTATTCGGCATACAAGGAGCGAAAACAAGGTCATATATAGCTCACAAGGATCTGGCAGACCAAATGGATCACAGAAACCCACTCTAGGTTGACAGTAGTTGACAGAGTTCCCATAAATATAAGTAGTCTCCAAATGAAGGGATTCACATCTAGATCAAGGGCTAGAGGTCAGACTGCATCATCACCTCCAGTGTTAGACCCAGGAGGTCATCGCCCGGAGTGACCCATGATGACCTGCGACGCTGTAGCTCGCCAGCATCGAAAACCACAAGACCTGACGCAGCAAAAGGCTTGAAAAAAAGTTAAAGTTCATGCCAAAAGGATAGAGGGCTATGCGAATATGTAAGATGACTGCTCTAACCAGACTCTATTCAGTCTCCATACCGACTTGACATATAAGACCATATAAATGATCAATAAGGAAGCATCATGTCCCTCAAAAACTGAGAAATGCACTTCAAAAATCTAGATCCCAGAACCACAGCGGAGATTTAAACCTATAACACTTAAAAATTGGACGTAGCTCATCCAGAGACTCCCCTATGCTGTGGATCAAAATCAGGTACATGTGAGGCAGAGCACAGGTGCTGGCCTTGTTCAGAGCACTTCAAGATCATGGCATGGAGAGAAGAATGGATGCAGATATGCCTCCCAGGGATTACTGCTTCGTTTGAGGCTGGGCACAGCAAGCACAGCAGCATGTTTTATTCAACCAAAAAGTGGCGAAAAGGTGGCTAATCCATGGGCTAGGCTTATAAATGCCCTTGGGCAGATAGCCTAGTATGAACCTATGAACCTATGAACCTATGAGTGTGTACAGTAACAGAGTGAGATGTATGTACATAATACTAATGCGAAATCTGGTACTTTTTGTGGCAACATGCAGGTAGTGCTAACAAACATTGCTCCCACAGGTACGATGGATACGAACACTGTGCTGAGAAATAAATGCATGATACCCTGTACTGGTACTGTTTACTCTGGTATTGTATGGAACTGTGAGTGCTGCAGTTGCTCTGAATAATAAGATATCATTGATCACTGCCACCCACACTGTGCTACATAATATAACTGTGTAGGAAATCCTGTATAAGAGTGTTGTAGGTCACTAAAGGTTGAAGAAGGCAATAGTCTAGATATGTCCCGGTCAACCTGCATGTGGTCAAGACATGGCCAGAGTCTGTGCAAACAGATATGGACAGGTATGTGTACAATATCAACCAGGAATCTGGGAGTTTCTTTAGAAACGGTTAGTGTTAACAAACATTTCCTCAACAGGTTTACCAGGTAAGGGGTGTATACTGCAGGTAAAACCAGTTCATGTATAAAGATGATGACAGCCATATCACTGTCCAAACTAAGGCAATAGGGTAGTGTAGTAATACTTGTAAGGTACAGATAACAGCACTGACTAGGAAAGGAATGTGAAGTACAAGAATATACTAGTTGTTAATTGACATCTTCTCCTCCCCACCATATCTCCAACAATACACTAATTACCCACCTCAACTGGTATTTGTGATGCCACTGTTATATTGGGACATATTTCCTATTGGTTGATAATTATTTAAATCTGGTTCTATGCATGTGCTATGTTGAAATACTCCTACATTGGTGGCATGGTGCCATCAATGTACCTGCATGCTGTTGTTATTACCACTGAGGTCACATATATGCATGTGTTCCATTTGCTATGCAACTGTTCCATATCTGGTGTCTGAGTTAGTGGAAATATCTATGCATGCTGCTATACCTAATCCTGGAATGTGTTGACTATTACTAACCCACATATGTTGATAAACCATAAACACCATAGCATGTTTGGGAATGAGGGTCCCAGCGGACCCACCTGTCCCACCTCAGCTAGCCGTGGCACCGGGCACCAGCATGTCTGGGGCTCAACCCGGGACCTCCTTGTCCATTGGTCCTGCACCACCTTCGGGTGGAACCACCTCAGGGGATGGGGCTTGCCCCCCCTGGGAGCAGGCATGGACATGAACCTGCCACCCATCGCCAGGTCCAGGTCGTGGTGCATAGCAAGCTCTGCAGGGAGTTCGGAGATCTGCTATGCCAGCTCAAGGGCCATGTGTCATGACTAGAGGGTCAGCCTGGCTCTCCAAGTCAGCCTCCAGCACACCCACCTTTGGGGCTGTGAAGGTGCAGTGGGGATTTCAGTCCCACTGTTTCCACTAGGGGCTCGTGGGTTTCCAATTTCCCAACACCCCTCCCCATCAAGGTGTTTATCCCACACACGTGTCATATACCGCTCCTGTATGCATCTTGTCTTGTCTGCTAACCTACCCAACCTACCTCACCAAATATACCTACTATCCCTCCCCAACATCCCACTCTCACCTGAAAAAAAAGGGCAATCTGTTCCCAAAAAAAATCTCGTCCCATACATAGCTGTCCATTTCACATGTGTCCACTGGACACATGTAATCTGGTCTAATTGGCATCACAACATATTATTGTTGTCCTTACCACTCTCTCAGGGGTTTGAGTGTCGAAATCTACCTCCAAAGTCAATGTATGTGCACAGCTGTTGCTGTAGAAGAAATGGGCAGCTATGGACCTTCCCTACACCCTCCTGCACATCCCTAGCTATTTTCCCTGCTGTCGTTCCATCTTTGTGCCCCTTTTTCACCACTTTCCTATCAACCCCTTTTTTTTTTAAAGAAATTAGTGCAGGGGTAAGTGGGAGTACGCACTTTTAAGCAGCAGAAGCAGGCTTAAGCCTGTTTGCGTGGGGGTAAGCAATGCCTACACAGGTTAAGCAATTGAGAAGCTAAATCGGTATCAGAAACTGTAACCAGAAGTAAGCATTGCTTACCTCTGCACAAACCAGCGTACAACTGCTTAAAAGTGCCTTAATCACTATGTATCCAATGGCCTTTGTTCTGCCTAGCAACAAAATAAATTGCCTCTACAAGGCTCAAACCCAGGACCCTGCACACCATAGCCCAAGTGATTTGCCACAAAGCCATGTCAGATATACACATCCCTGATGTTTTCACAAACATATCATCCAGCCCAGTCATACAACCGTACAAGAAATGTATTTAAACGTGTAGATGTGTGTGTGTGTGTGTGTGTGTGTGTGTGTGTGTGTGTGTGTGTGTGTGTGTGTGTGTGTGTGTGTGTGTTTATTTATATCTAAATATATATATACATATCTATATATGTATATATATATATATATATATATATATATATATATATATATATATAAAATCTATATCTATATGTCTATATATATATATATATATATATATATATATATATATATATATATATATATATATATATATATATATATATATATATATATATATATATATATATATACATATATGTAAGCAGATCTATATATGTATATATATATATATATATATATATATATATATATATATATATATATATATATATATATATATATATAAATATATATATATATATATATATATATATATATATATATATATATATATATATATATATATATATATATATATAGGTATATACAGACATACATCTGTAGATACAGATGGGAACATAAAAACATATATGTCCACATGTACCGTTGATGGGGTTGAGAGGGCCCAAACAACATATGTCTTGTACGTATAGGTATCCCCCCCCAACAGCCAAACATGTCTGCCATACAATACACTACCATCAGTTGCAGATCCCATAACCAGGACCTGACACAACATGGGCACAAGATGTTAACAGTACTCCATCCCACCTGTATGATGTCAGGCTGGTATAAGTAACATACCATACAGTACAGTCTGGCTACCATAAAGAATGTACAATGTGGAAGCAATCAACATCCCTAGGATACATATACACAGACACATATATGCAGATAAAGATATACATATATATATATATATATATATATATATATATATATATATATATATATATATATATATATACAGAGAGAGAGAGAGATGTAACTAGACATGCACACACAGAGATATGTATAGGAAGATACATATGTAGAAGGTGCACACAATATGGAACAGCCACTATGCCTACAATTACCACCTTACCAAATGGACACTGTATGAGCCACCCATACAAATAACAATTGTTGCCTGCAACATATACCCACAGAGAGGTCAAAGGATATAACACCACACACAGATTTGCATACATGGAAAAGCTTTATTTGTGTACTATTACAGTAGTATATGCCATGTCATATAGCTGTTTAGACACTGACATACCTATAAGCAGAGTAATGCAACTGTGAAACCATCATATTAATACAATAGTCTGGAAAGGTTTACATATGTTGCTGTCTAGGCCAAGGCCTTCAAGTAGTATAATAGCAAAGATAGACTGGGCCACTGGTACCAATCAATCAACAGTAAGTAATGCAGATGTATAGTCCATCAACCTCTATCTACACTCTGTGCACAATCCCTAGGGGGTAAAGACCTCAGTTGACAAAATGGAATGTATCTGTTACATAACAAGGCATAACTGACACCATCGCAATCACATTGACAAACAGAACAGTCTGTATGGCAGGAGGCAGTAGGCCTGCATTTACCCAAGGTTAATTGTATGGTAATGTATATCCAGATACCTTAAGGCAGCTTACCCCTGATACTCCCACATGTTTTAACAGCCTATGTTAGTTATGGTGCATCTCCCCCCCAACTCAATAATACAGGGTCATATACCATATACATACACTGGCCTCTGGAGTGCATAAGGGCACACATGTATTGTGTAGGTGAAGCCCACACATATATAGACCCAACCCCAGAGTATGTGTGGGGGACACAACAGCAGTGGACTGATAGCAGGAATGGCAACATGACATACTCACAGACCACTACAGAACAACCCCTGACAGCATGTCATATGTACAAAGCCTAGTATGTAGATGGAGGACAGAGGCTGGAACACAGGCCCATATGTGTAAAACTGTTGTCATACACTAAGCAAGTAGATGGTGTTACAGGATAGTCTGCAACAAACCCTTAGGAATATGAAGTTAGAAACAGAAATGGATGTAGCCATGTACTGACAGCACTCAACACACACACTGCGACTAATATATCTGACACAAGACCTATGTGGTGGACAGACAAAACATAATAGGCACACCTGTGGCCATCAGTAGGATAGGCCCACAGTTGAGAGCTATGCAGACAGACTGCATTCCAAGTTAAACTAGTATGTACACACAAACCCTGTAACACTGGTGCTATACAATGAATACAACAACACTACTCACACTCTGTCTGTAGTTCTGGAGCCAGTTACAAATATGTAGCTGGCCTGAGTGTGCAGGTTCTCTTGTAAGAGGTATTGCTACCTGCTGTCTGTAACACTGCTGCCCCAACACAGGAAGGATGTCCATCATACAGGAAAGGTAACAGGACCATACCCACATGATGTAGGGATTTATAGTAGTTGGTTGCCATGACAGTGGTAATTGGAAGTACTACACAGCATGCTGCATGCAGGTAGCAAGTGGAGGACACTGACTGGTGCAGAGGCCATCACCTGATCATGTGCATCATCTACAAATTCCATGCTGCAATCTATGCAAAACAGCTCATTCCATTTACTGGAGAGAGACTAAAAGTGTGAGAGGAGAGAGAGTGCATATAAGGCGCAGAAAAAAAAACATCCAGAAGAGTCTGCATTCCCAGAACAGGTATGTGAAGTATATATGTATGTAATTGACCATAGTACTTGGTCCATAATAATGGGATAGATGATATGGAATGATTTAAATGTGCCTTTAGGTGTTGTTGTAATGATGTTCAGCTGAACAACTGCTAAGGCAATAGAGCCCGTCCGTGTGAGTAGTGGGCCATACCCGTCAACTGTGCAGAGCAGCACTGACTGATAAGATGTAAGCCAGCATAGTGTGTGTTGTGTAATGGGAAGTATGTATATTACATGGCCAATAGCTGGTGGTGGACATAATGCCATAATGATGGACATGTGAGTTCCATAGCCCACCTCCTGCAGGATACTCAAGTTAACCTGTATTGTAGCATACAGGAATGCCGTAGGTGTGTAATAGGGTCACCTGCAATCTGGCCCAACATATACCCCCCTAATGTCAGGCTGTGTCCATATGTGGCACCTGTCTGTGTTGTAGCAAGGCATAACAGTGCAGCTGTGCAGGAAGGTGTTGTGAGATTGTGGACCTGTTTGCATATGTGTACACACACACACACACACACACACACATATATATATATATATATATATATATATAGATAGATAGATAGATAGATAGATAGATATGTCCACAAATATACAGATACCCATGTGTGGACATATATATGAGTATATATATATATATATATATATATATATATATATATATATATATATATATATATACAACATCACATATATCTACACATATATAGATATACCTGTATGCATGTGTACATATATACAAACGCACACATGTCCCCGATACTACTACTATAGTGCTGCATGCCATGTGTGAGGAAACAGCACACATAGCAATACATACCGATATCTACAGCTGTCAGTGTGTGCAAGATGGATGGGTATGTCACATGTGAACCCCTTGTTGGGACCACATTGCCCTTGTCTGTGAAGTATGGAATGGGAATATGGGGAAAAATGGCAGGTATAGTTGTGGAGGTTGTCAGGGTTGGTAGATATAGAGGACAGCCTACAGGGGTGGTATGTAACACATGTGATGGGTAAACACCCTGGATGGTGTTTGTGGTCTGTGATGTGGATGCCCCATGGGCCCCAATATGGACACAATGGGAACAAGTCTCCCACCCACTGCTACTCACAACAGCAGTCCATGTCCCAAAAGTGCCTGGCCTGGAGGCTGAGCAGGAGGAGCATGTGGGCCCTGTGAATGTGTAATGGGTGCCCCAAGGTGATGTAGCACATCCCACATGTGTCTGTGGAGCCCGTTATGGAACAGACCATGGACCTGACCTCCGAGGACAGGAACATGTCTGTATGTGCCCCCAGTGTGGGGGGGACAACATCCCCTGAGTTGGTTCCTCCTGGCGGTATTGCTGGCTCAGTACATCAGGAGGCCCCAGGGTGGATTACACATGTGATGTGGCCTGGCAACATGGGCAGATGAGTTTGTAGAGGTGGTTCCACTGGCCAGTAGTACATATACATGGTATTCTGTCACTGTTATAAACCATATGTCAATAGTAATAGTCTATACAATCCCAGAATATGTCCAACAGCATGCATAGATAACCACAATAATACAGAATGTCAGATGTGCAGTAAACACATAGCAAACATACCACAAGCATATATGGAACCATCGTGCCCTGACAATGGCATGCAGGTGAATAGTCTATAACAGGCCAGCAATTATAGTGTCCACACAGGGAACATGGCTACAAACACATTGCACAAAGCGTGGTACAGTACAATATCTACCCCATTGGTAGGTATGCTGTAGCCATACCTATTGAGTTGTGTGTACAGTTTGTTGTCGCTGATATGGTGGGGGGATGACAGTGATGTGTATTAAGAACTGTGGTAACCTTTCTGCATGACTTTCTCACACCTATGTCCATCTTTATGTCTTTCAGGCACAATGACCCATGTAAGGCTGCCAGCCTACGCAGCACCTGAAAATGAAATCCTGCTAAATGAACTGATACAGCACTATGTGATCTTGTATGGCCAGGCCATCCATGAGCAGCAGGAGTGGACTGCTCTATGGAATGACCTAGTCCACAGGGTCAATGATGTCGGACTGCAGAACCGCAGTTATGAGCAGGCCTGGTATCATTGTTCTGACCTGCTTCACAATGCCCATTGGTGTGCTGCTGCAGTCTGGGGGATCACCTCGCCATGGGGAGGCCATGCCATCCATTCCCCCTGACATGTGTGGAGGAGCTCTTGGCCATCCTTGTGGCACCTGCCCATCTGGCCAGCAACCAACCGCTGGACACCTTTGTGTAGGTGGGTGCCACCCACACACTGGCTGAGGAGCTTGCAGGTAAGGCCACAGGGCACATCAGTTGACCACTGTTGCATATACATCCGCATCAGTACTGGTAGATCATGCATATCTGACATGTCATTGATATATTGTGTTGCTGGATAGTAGTGATAAACAGATGTCCATATGTGGTAGTATTGTGGAAATGTACTGTTGATGTATTTTAATACTGCACACATCATGTAGCACTGCTGCAGGTGTGGCCACTAACATTGCATCTCTCACCCTCTTATGTAGGTCCCTTTGGGATACCTCCAAGGCAGCAGCCAGTAGCTGGTGAGTATGGCTTATGCAGATGCTTGCTAACACACCAGGCATGTAATGGTGATGGTATATTCCATGCACACATCTAACACACCTACCCAGAATGCATGCTGTACATGTGCACGTATTGTTGCTGTGAAATGCATGGCATCACAGGGGTGACCATGATGGGGTATTGAAGGGTATGCCAGACACCTGCATGATAACTAACATCCTGTCATTGTGGAATGTGTCCACAGGGGGTAACATAATGGTGGGAGACATGGCTTACAGTAGGGACATGTTTGGAACAACACCCATATACAGTGCAACACCAGTGTATATACCTGTAGGACAATGGCAACTGCTGCAGAGATACACTATGGTATAAGGCATTACAGTGTTCCACATTATCAGCTGGAACTAGGCTGTAACATGTGGTGTTCAGTGTATGGGACACTGCAAAGTGACACATGTGTAGGACTTATTTGTCATACATCTGCAAAAAGGCTGAAGGAGGGGGGTGTCAGCATGACACACCAGTGCACTGCAGCAAGGATCCTAAGGATGCCAAGAATGGCTATATCTGCACATAGTCAGGTTCAGGACCAGTGGCAGATGTAACCCTACCCCCATAGCAATACTGATGGCAGTGTGTGAACACCAAGGGAGGTGCACATGAGTAGACCTTGCTGTCATGCAGATTAGGGGAACATGTGTAGGGAAGACTGAACATACACTGGCAAATGCAGATGGCCCACGCTGATATACTCCCGACAGGAGTAGTGACTGCTGTAGTACACAAAAGAGGTGCAAGAAACCATCATAGCACATATATGCCCACATGGAGTATATGTATCACTGTCAGCATCTGCACACCTAACACATTCTGTAGACACTGCATGTGAAAGTACAGGACATATGTCACATATCGGGCTCATGTACTGTTAAGATATGCAGTGATGTGGTCCCATGGCAGATCACAGATGAGTGCATCATATCAATAAGGGTGTGTACACCCCCCATAGCCATGGTATGCCTGATGGTTGTTAGTGTAAGAGTATTGGATTGGTCATACATGGTCAGCTGATGGTGGGAGCCGTAAATCAGACATCAGGCATTCACAAATGACATCTGTCCACATATCATCCTAGGTATGTGTTGCTAAAAAAACATGGGGGCTGTGAGCATTAAAGCTTACATAATTGACACAGTATTACACATTCCACAATGGGTTGTACACCTGTGAGGTGTGGTGCACAGTACATGGCAGGATCCAGAACAGGTGCACAGCAATACTGTGTACATGGGTGCAGTGGTATCCAGGGGAAGGGGCATCACCTAGTGACACAGCACATGCATCACACACATGTATACTGTTGCTAGCATGGATTGACTATAGCTGAACTGCATGCTGTTGTGTACCATATGGTCTGCATGTTGACAGATGGGTAATAGGAGGACTGTGTGTACTATCATTGTGCAACCTCACCTGTATGTGTGTGGGTGTGTGTATGTGTGTGTACTGTTAGGTAATGCTGTACAGGTTTTAAAGTGTGTTTATTGTTTTCCCCCACGGGTGGCGAGGTGGATCAGGGTCCCTCCTGCATGCAATCTGATGTTGGTGTCCATACAGACACCGAAGATGATGATAGTACTGTTGAAGCACAGGTGGGGTTGTCAGTGGTCAAAACAGCGCCATTATTTGACATCCCCCTTTTAACCACCCCACCCCCACACACAGTTTCAGTGCCTATACATACCCCATCACCAGTAGCCATAGCAGAGGGACAGCTGGTGTTTGGGGGCTGTGCACAAGGAAGTGTGGTAACCATGCCTACTGTGTTTGGTCACAGCAGGCATAGCTGGATGTCTGGCAGGACACCACATAGGCAGATGCCCCAGGGTGCTCATGGTAGAGTCGCTGGACATCATGCCCCTGGCAGAGGTGACATAGCTTATACCAGCAGGCGCATGTTTCAGGCTGTCATAGAGGCACAAGTATGTATAGAACATTACACCAGACAGGGCCTGAGGCTGCAGAGGGCTGGTCCCACATATGCAAGTGACAACACCCGTGAACTGGCAGGTGCCATCCGTGTGTTAACTGAGTTCATGAACAGATGGTCTGGTGAGATGATGGCCCTGTCCATGCTTGAACATGTGGTAGGAGTGCGGTGACAGCCGCGTAGATGTAGGCCAGCAACACCAACAGCTGGCAGTCAACATGGATGTGCTAGGACACCAAGGGGCTCCCATAGTGGCAGTACCAGCCCCGGCACGGGGGGGCACTGTCCACACCACACCACAGCAGGCCATGAACACATGGCCCTGTCCAGTCCCAGGAGGGACCTGGTACCAGCAGACATTTGTCATCATCAGGTGAGAGTAGCACATCGAGGCCAGTACCTGCACATGCCCATGGAACCCCTGGCAGGCACAGTCCATGTGTCAGAGGCAGTGAACTGCACACCCTGCCAGGTCTGGTCTGTAGCTGTCCATAAACACCTGTGTAGGGCAGCCACACGGCAGGACTGTGTGCATGCATACCCACACACTATACAAACACACCTAGGGCAATCCCATACCTACACACCCCACATCACCATGCCCAGTTCCCCATGGTACACCCCTCACCCACACACATTGTGTCAAATGTATGGCCCACCCTCGGCCTCTGGCAAACCAACACACCCTGTGCATATGATGATACCTGTGTCACATCTCTATCATCCATACCATCTATGCAGGGACAGGCTACTATGGTTCTGATGCACATGGTTACTGCACTACAGTGTACCACAGTACTGCAGTGTAACATGTTGTAAGGAGTAAAGTGTAATGCATATATGTCAGTTAGTGTAGCCGTCCAGCAGTGTTGCATTATAGCTGTTAGTAACACTGGTTGATTGTGGTCTCTATAATGTTATCAGTTTGTGTTGTAGGTGTACATGTGTCAGTGCAAGGATGGTCTGCAGTCATATTCCACAATGGGGTATGGCACTGTGGAGGCATCATGGCTGCGACATATCTGGGGTACAGTTGAACACATGTCACAGGTTACTTTAGAATAACAGTTATTGCCTGTTCCACATGGGCAGGTGACCTGCTGGGGCATGTATACCCTGCAACCTGATGTAGACTCATCCACATACATGCACACTGTTACTTGGCACCACTGGGACTAGACCCCTTCCTAGGTATGTAGTGATACTGTAGTGTGTGGCTTACATTGCACACACCACATAGCGTTTAGGGTGAGGTGTGACCCAGGTTGCATGTTACATGCACAACATCCCCAGACCTTGGTGTAATGACATGTACACAGCACCCACATCCCCCAGTGGATATTGTACTCCCTGACACCCATGATGATACTCTGAGATACCCATCATCACACATTGACAACAACTGTGATACAACCCATTGTAGGTCCCAACAGTGGTACTACAGGGATATGCATCTGATACACATGTCACACGCATAGCAGGGTGTTGCATTGTCATGCCTCACCGAGAGGCAGCAATGACATTATCTGTACTACCGTGTTTCAATGGGTATTGTAACACATGTATGTGGCCTCTGAATGCTGTACCCTACAGATAAACGGACATGCACACATACCCACACTTGCCAGAACACAATGGGTATCACATGCCTATCAACCCATTTGTACAACACTGTTGTGATGGTACTGCAAGGCTCATGTAGCCGGTATGGAGAGGACCTTAACAGGGTACATGTAATGTCCCATACAGCAGCAGCCATGACTGGCTATGGCAATGGGTGTTGTGGTGGTTGTGAAGGCCATCATGGAATTCCCATGTACAGGTGTGCTAACACATGGACATTGCTATACTCAGTCATGCACATGTACACATGTGTCAGTACTGGAATGCATCGCTGCAGGTGGTCATAGCTGTGTACCTAGCTATTGTCCAAGGGGAGATGGGTTGTGTGTACAGTGGTATCCTGCCACTTGCCATGTGGCAGCAGGCAATCTATTGACAGACACTACTGTGGTGACCCTCAGGGTGAGAGTGACATGCATCATCCATTCATCCATGCCACTGAGGTGATCATGGTGACATGCATGCAATATGCATTACAACACATGGTTAGTGTCTGTGATGGAGACCTGTACCCGAGCATGTTCTGTTGACTGTGGTAGTGTGGTGGAGGTACCCGTGGCATGGGTGTGTACAGGGTGTTATCTCCAATATGTGCCAGTCCATACACAGCTGGGCAGACAAGTCAGTGTCAATTAAGCTTATGCTGCCTGTACATATACCAGCTGGATACCTGCCATCTGCACATCTGTACAGGGACTGAATGTCATCAGTTTAGCAAGTAGCTATGTAGTAGGATGAATGTGTTGACAGATGTTTGACAACAATATCTATGCCATACCTACATGGCAGGAGCCCTCACTATCATGTGTTGCACAGACGGTAGTCTACAGTTACATTCCACATGTCGGATCATTACCCAGTAGAGATTATATACTGTGACACAGCTCACACACCAGGGATACAACAGGAATTCCTCAGAGTTCAGCTATGCTTGCAGGTGTGCCTGTTGTCAGTACTACATTCAGCACTCAGCTCTTGCCTGGGTAGACACTGTCAATGGTAGTACTGCCATGATACACTACATGCCAGTGGGGCAGCGTGTACCCTGGGCTACTACCCCTGTACGTAAAACAGTCACATGGATAACAGCGACCTCATGTACGTCTGTGTCTCACATATGACACTCACACCCCTTGCTACTGTAATGACAGCACATAGGCACATGTATTGCCATGCTTAGCAGGTATCAACATTGCTGCAATATAACAGCTAAGTTGATTTGCGCACTGGTAAGCAAAGCCTACACTGAGTAAGTGCCCATACGTATACCCGTAACGTAGCACTGCTTAGCTTCGTGCAAACCCATGCAAACACGCTTAAAGCTGCTCAAATCTGCCTTAACTACTCTGTATCCGACAGCCCTTGTTCTGCCCAGCAACAAAATGAACAGCTCTTGAACCCAGGACCCTGTACACTAATGTCACAACACTTAACCACTACACCATGACCACTGTGAAGACAGCTGTTGCTTTTCCAATATATCTGTCAATATACATATTGATTAGTATTGAACAATTGCCTTTACTTCCACAATTGTATAGTACTTGTTATTAATTTGACTTTTGCATTACATATGTTGTTTTATCATAATGTACACATAGCAGATACATACATATAATCAGTTGATATATGTCTACATGACATACACATGTATAGTCATACATATGTCTGTATACACATCTGTATAGTGCAACATATATATATGGCCATGTGTACATCTCTTTGTATGTACACATATATATATATATATATATATATATATATATATATATATATATATATATATATACATATATATATATATATATATATATATGCATATCTACATATATGTATATATAGCTATATAAACAGAAGATGCACATCCTATATGTACAGATATGCCTATTTATGTAGATGTATATGTAGATATCTATAAGTATATGTGCATACAGATATATTCTGATATACCTATTACTGTCTATATATATATATATATATATATATATGTAGATATCCATAAGTATATGTGCATATGTATCTCTATCTGTATATGTGTAACCATATATTGCTGTGTGTATGTATATATCTGAGTGTTTATATGATAATATGTACACATACATATCCATCTATGTATGTCGATATGTATATGTGTGTGTGTGTGTGTGTGTGTGTGTGTGTGTGTGTGTGTATGTGTGTGTGTGTGTGTGTGTGTGTGTGTGTGTGTGTATATATATATATATATATATATATATATATATATATATATATATATGTAAGTATATATACATATAGGTTCACCATATGTCCTGAACATGGAGTGGAGCCCTACCTCAGCCCCAATAGTCCCAACCTCTTAGTGCAAGGGGATGTCAGGTATGTACTGCAGGTACATATGTAGACTATTGCTACTGTGATAGGAGTTGTCTTCATGGACATGTTGTGTGTGGGAAGTCACATCTGTTTTAACATGTGCGCCATTGGCCACAGACAGACATCCTAAGGACATCATAGTACCGTACCACTGCTAGCACAGTAATGACCCTGTGGACTACAGCAGAGATATGACCAATAAATGTGGACAGTCTGACACACTCTGGTCAGTCCAGAGGTATACACAAAACCCCTTTGTGCAAGACATGTTGACCAAGCTTGGCAATGTGGATGTTAACAGCCATGTAGATGGCTATATCACATAAACACTGGAATACATTTGCCCCCATAGGTTATGCATTCACACACCCCTGTCTGCCCTGACACATAATAACCGCTGGTACAGAGGTGCCATGGCCACATACTACCCACTAGTTAGTGACATACATATGTACAGCATCCCACTGCTTTGTTCGACATACATAACTGTTATGGTGGCCTGGCAGCAGTACATTTGGCAGGTATCTGGACATAACATCACACTGGGTAGGTGTACTAAGCTGCTAGGCATGTAATAAAACACTGTGCAGGCTACAGGCAGACTGCCACAAAACTGGCCTACATTTCTTATGGGGGATTAGACATGTACCTACATATATAGCAGGCTCTACAGGCATGGCACAGCACAGAGTAACAGACACCTGTGTGAAAGTGCATAACCACAACCAATGGGAACACAGCCACAGCTACATATGGTAACTAGTGTAATATTACAGTAAATGGACTATCTGATTAACACCATCCTCATATGTGCCACTCACACAATAACCCTACATATACTGGGCCACTACACAGTGTGGTCCAATGCCTTTCTGTGGTATGGGACATGTGTGTGTTTGGCCCTACAAACATGTAAGCCAATAGGGTAACATACAATGGAGCAGCATGTAACATCAGATAGAACAGGACCAAGAAAATGACATCTACAACAGTCTGTACACAGGCCAAGATACATATTTACAATACACGTACTGTTGACAATCACCATAAGTACACAGACCTCAGTACTGCACACACAACCACAGGATGCCCACGCTATGCCCTCATAGATAAATCCATGTGTTGCAGTCTGATATTTCACTGGCTTATCAGATATGATGTCAAAATATTATAGTGTACAGAACATATGCACCTCTTACTGCATGACATATGTACACAGCTTGACAGAGTTGTGGCTGGAGGCACAAACACAGGGCCAATATTGACATGTTGCAGTGATATCCTCATACAGTTACTGTTGTAACAGGATTTGTTTTGACATATGTCCTATGAGGGATATGAAGTCAGTAACTCTCATGTCTGTCCTAGAGGTGGTATGTGGGAAACACTTGTGGAGTATAGAGAATTATACTGGCAGCTAGTTTTGGAAGCTAGCAAAGCCCCAGATCTGAATGATATGATCTCACTGTTGCCAGTACTTAAACTAAGATCAGCTAAGCTTTAAGGTCCATATTCAATTCCTGAAAGGATTTCCTTCAGATATATATATATGAATATTTAATTACAAACTTTGCATTAAAATGTGGCATTTCAGTTCAGACCTTTGGGTTAACTTCGCAATATAGCCACTAGAGGGATCTAACAGTACACACACACACACACACACACACACACACACACACACACACACACACACACACATATATATATATATATATATATATATATATATATATATATATATATATATATTTCTTATGCAGTTCAAATGTTGGCTCAAGTACACAGGGATACTTTTTATATATTTTTTTATATATATTTATTGTATTCACACATGGTTTTAGATTTTACTTCACAAATAATATATGTACATTATTGATATTATACTTTTATATAGCTGATTTTAACAGTAGTGAATGATGTGCACTACAGGGCATTGGATAATTATTTAATTGGGAATTTAATTTGATTGCTTATGTTCCAATTACTTGATGTATAAAAAGTGATGACTGAGATACTTTTTTTATCTGATGAAGTTGACGACGAAAACGTAATTTACACTGTGAATGTTAAGGCTGGTGTATTGTGCTTTGTTTGGTGTACTGTGCTTCATTAAAGCTGTTTGTGGCATACCAGCTGAATTCTAGGTGCTTTCGTACTGGATTCTTAGTATATTTTGGCACCATCTATTTTTTTTTGGTTGTAGCCATTTGGCTGTGCACTGGGTGGGACAGGCCTCGTGATGGATGGCTCTTTGTCACAGTCACTCTCTTCCACACATCTATGTATGTCTACATTTGGCTTATTTATAGTGTGTTGTCTTTGGATATATGTCTGTATTCCTATCCACTGTGTGTGCAAAGCATGATTGCTGCATACTGAGGAGTGTATGCACTAACATCTGCAACTATCAGATATGTATGGTCCACTGTTGTTTGCAGACATGGGCTTTATTTGTTTAAGTGTGTGAGCATGCCCAGTATGACCTTTCAGAATGTTGTCTGACATTGCCTTCATTCCAGTATGTCCTTCTGTATTGAATGTGTGGATTCATTCCAGGTAATTTGTACTCCATTGCAGACCTTTGTGTTGTACACCCACAGGTAGCAAACTGTTTCTGTAGGGTATCCATAGATCATGTGGCAATATGAGGTCAAACTGTGCAGGGGATAGTGTGTACTGTAGTTGATTGTGTCTGTGCTGCTTCTGCTACATGGTACTGCTGTTAGCAGAGATATTCAGACATTTATACTGTTATACACTGTGATGTTTTATGTCCTCATGTACTGTCAGGTGGACATTTTTGCTCACAGTGATGTCCTGGGGGACATGGGTGACTGCAGCTGTGTCCGGTATTGTGGGCAGACGCCTACATATTCATGGTAAGTTATGCCATTCTGCAGGGGGAGCTGCAGACACTTGCTGCTGGGTGTGTGTATCTGGTTCAGCACCTTGGTACAGTGCTGACAGAGGATACCATACTTGTACATCCATCGACATAACAGTATGGCCTTATCTTGCTCTGGCAATACCTCACAGCTGTACAGATTCACACAAGTTACCCAGAGGCAGGGGCCATGAGTCAGGACATTACCCCTATTGTGGTTGCAGCCAGGGGTAGTGCGTGCACACAGCTGTGTGTCAGACCATGCACATTCCATGCTGCCCATGCTCCCACCCCCCCCATTATTATATCCTCTTCCATATATTATGCATACATTGTCTGATACTTTCCTTAAGGTTATCACCTCATTACAGCTGTTTTGGTGTTGGTCCACAGTTCATGCAGTGGGACATGGTGGGCATGTTACTGTGATTTGTCCACATGGCCTTGCATATGGCTAATGTGGAGTATGTTATGTTGTTATTTGGGTGTCCATGACATGACATGCATTGGCAGTATGTGTGAGACACAGACCTTTGGCAGAGACTTGTAGGCCATTTGGTGTTGATGTGGGCCAGCTGTGGCAGGCCATTGCATTCTGTCAATTCTACAGTCTCAGATCACCATACAGTATATTCACCTGTGGTGACAGGGTAGATGTGCTAGGTGTTCATGCCAATACTTTCTATCAGTCTTGATCAGGTGGTGTGGATGCTGGCAGGGTGCTACCTATGGCTAGGGACACACCTGCATGAGACACCTGAACTGCATGCTGCATTCTTTCGTTATTGCCATATACAGGTGAAGTCATATTGTACCCATTCTCCACAGCAGGGATATGACTAGAGAGGTACCTGTGGGTGGTGTTTGGGTGAGCTGGGTGTATGTGTACTATGGACACTACTTGCATCTGATGCACAGATATACATGGGGCATTCCAGTTATGCTGGCATGTGCAGGTACATCAGCTGTTTCCCAATACATCAGTCCTACCACCTTTGTGATCTGCAAGTGTTCGGGCAAACAACACCGGTATCTCCTTCTACAGGCCCAGATAATGTGATGCATACATGTATGTACAGTTCCAAGGGTGTATCCGTTTCACAGTTACACATTATACGCTGTGTGTCTGGGGTACTTTTCCCTGTGTACTGCTTGTGTATCTAGCCCAACAGCCATGCCATTTCAATCTTTCAGATGGGGACACATATTACCACCATACATTTACAATGGCTTACTGCTAGCATGTGTTATACTGGTGGGAATTGTCTTTGGCACTGCAATTGTGAGGACTTGACCCTGTTATCAGCAGTAGTGGGCAATGGCCACCAGGTCATACCTCAACATGCATACATACTGACAACTCTCACACAATATGATACACAAACCTAACACACACATACCTGCATATTGTGCAAATGCTACAATCTATCCTGCTACCTTGGCCATCTCTGGGCATCTGTGCTCCAGTGTTATTATACCTAGACATACATGTTACTACATTTCTATATAGGATTGGGGGGGGGGCCACACCTGACTGTTACTACATGTCTACAAAGAATATGGGGTTGGCACACCTGACTGTTTCTACATTGCTACACAGGATTGGGGGGCACACCTGATTGTTACTATGTTTCTACATAGGATTGAGGGGTCACAACTGACTAGTACAATGTGTGTACATTGGATTGGGGGGCACACCAGACCGATACTACATTTCTACAATAGGATTGGGGGGGCACACCTGACTGTTATTACATGTCTAAGTAGTGTTGGGGACACACCTGACTGTTGCTACATGTCTACATGGGATTGGGAGGGCACACCTGACTGTTACTACATGTGTACATCGGATTGGGGGGGCACACCTGTCTGTTACTACTGTCTACATAGGATATGGGGGGACACATCTGACTGTTTCTACATTGCTACACAGGATTGTGGGGGCACATCTGACACTTGTACACATTTGCTATGACTGTACTGGTATGTCAGGTACTCCATTTCATTATGTTTTCTAACCTATCATGCTGACTAGAGGCATGTCAGTGTACTACAGGTCCTACGTTTCATTGACCTACATATTAGTTTCTGATGTCCTACCCTTCAGAACTGACATCCCACTGCCTGACCTGATGTAGTCTGTCTGTGTAGGCCTGGAGGGGGTGGTTACCCATAGGCATCATTCAGTGGCCTTTGCACAGCCTTTGTTTGTGTTTGTCTACATCTCTCCTACTGGCTGTGACTGTTGTTGGGTATGTGAACCTCCCTGACTGGCATGTGTGTGTCATATGGACACACATGTGGCTCAGCACATTTCCTGCAGTGAGATTTGTTACCATGTGTAGTACTGTCTACTATGGTGACACCCGTATTTGTTACAGATTTCATGCTGCCACTATAGGTGTCTACTATCTGCTGGCATCACATTCAGCCACCCGATTGCCTTGCATGCTCACATCCATACCATAGATACAGGTAACAACACATACTACTACATTCGGCAATTGGTAGGTTGAGTGACTTACCTTGTGGGTGTGCCAGTATTGAGGGTGGTTCTGAAGGGCTGCCTATGTCAGATGCACATAATACACTCCCTAGACATGGTTGAGTACAGGTAGTGTCATGTTTGGCATCCCTTTTATTTTATGTGCAAGTCAGAGAGAGGTGTCATTCCCTAGGTCCCTCCTGTGTCAGTGTATGTGCTATGCATTGCCTCTTTGCAAGGCCAGGGTATACTGGGCACACCTCCTTCTGCCTACAGGGGTGGGCTCAGTTTGTTCCTCCTCTGAGTCACTCTGTACCTGTGCAAGCCTTGGCAATGGTGCGGGGGCTGAGTGGCCCTGCCCTGTGCTGTTCCTGCTGCAGCTGTTTCTGCAGGATCATATTGTGTAGCATGGCACATACGATGACAATGTGGGTACATGTAGCTGGTGAGTACTGCAAGGCTCCACTGGATGTGTCCAGGCACCGGAACCATGACTTGAGCATCCCAAACACATGCTCTATTATAATTCTGGTCTGTGCGTGTGCCTCATTATGGAGTTCTTGTTTGGGTGTGTGTACATTTCTGATGGGTGTCATCAGCCACAGCTCCAGTACGTAACCAGCATCCCTTAGTTGGTGACTGTAAAGGATATCCCCACTGGCAAATCTCTGGTACAGCTCCATCAGATGCCAGATGTGGGAATCTTGATAGCTTCCAGGGCAGCCAGCACACACATTCACTATTATGCCCTGGGCATCACACAACCTGGCAGTTGATGGAGGGGAAGCCCTTGCAGTTGATGTATACCCTACCCCGCTCACCGGGTGGTGCTTTGATGCATATGTTTTTGCAGTCTATAGCACCCACTACCTCAGGGTATTCTGCTATTTGGTGGAACAGATGCATATTGCTGGCCAACTCCTCATGGGTGTTGAGGAAATATACGTGCTCACAGGCATGTGCTGACATGGCATTTAGGATCTGGTGGAGTACTCTGGATGTTGATGCCTGTGAGATCCCTATCATATCCTCAGTTGGCCTTTGGAAGGTACCTGTAGCTAGTATTCTTTGGCCTAGACATACCTTGGTATCCACTGGGATGGGTCCCCCTCTATTAGTTCTGTTTGTCAGGTGTGACCGGCACAGCTCAACATTTTGCTGTAGGAGGTCCCTGTCCACCATATAGTGCTCCACTATCTCCAGCTCATGTAGCCCCTGGTAGGTTACCCTCGGTCTGTACACTTTTCTCCATCTCCTCACTGTGGGTTGATCGACAGCATTCACACCCTCACCACCTTCAAAAGTTCCCCGCTTGTATACACCGGTGGTGTAGAGTATGGGAAAAACCAGAGGAAAAGGTGTTTGCATAGTTTATAGTAGTGCTCTGGGCTGGGCTGTTCTGCTACCTGTGTAATTGGCTGATTCTGATACATTTCACCTGCCAGCTATGCTAGTTCTCCTTGATTACCTTCCTACTGCTGTTTTCCCTTTCCATTGCCTTCCTGTTTAAGCCTGGGGGTGCACTGCGCAAACACAGTGCTCAAATGTGCACAGAGCTGCTATTTCCTGGTAGGTATAGAAGTAGGTGTTCCAGGACATACAGGTATGTCCTATCTTCACAAATACTGCAGCATACACAATTTCTCATTAAGGAACATTAATTTGCAATGAGTGCCATATTGTTATATTTGTTTTCCAACAGCAGAAGTATGCCGTGAATGTGAAAACACACCTGATGTAGATGCACAGCATAACTGTTACAGCCTGCTAGCTTATCAGCACAGTACATGCACAACACTCTCAGCAATATTATGATGCTAAGTTTTTCAGTTGCATAGGTGCCTCAACATCTGCACAGCAGCAACACATTAAGTAAGTGTATTCATATATACTGTTAGTGTGATCCATAGTTGTTGGGTCCCTTTGCTTCCTGTGATGACTGTTGATGTTTGCATGCCATTTTACAGAAATATTTTTGCAAGACATGGGTCTGGAAGCTACATGTACAAACAGACCAGGTAAGGTTGTTCATCAGGCTGATATTACGCAGCACTGTTTAGTATATCAGAGATCTAGTGTTTTCATATTACCTTGTTCCCTACATAGGTACATCTGGCCAACACTTGCACCATATCTCATGTAAGTGTCTCCATATCCTGTTAGTTTGATCCATAGTTGTTGTTTATCTCTGCCACTTGTCATGACTGTGGATGACAGGATGTGGATGGCTGTGAACATGTTGATGTTTGCATACCTTGTTATACTACAGGATCTGCATTACACAGATGATACACTCACTAAACAGGGAGGGCGTACCTGGTAAGGCAGTGTATCTGTTTGCTACATTTTACTATTGATAATCACATCTGTGCCCTTCATGAGTAATGTGGTCTTGTTCACCTGCCCATCCAGTATGTGTCTATCTTCTTTGCTGTGTGTTATACCTCAGGTGAAATGCTACATGATGCCTTTGTTTAATTTCTCAAAATCTTTTGGGTTTCTTCTTCCCATTCCTAAGTCAGGGTATAATTAAGGTTCATGAAAATCAGTATTGTTTCAATCTTTGATGTTAACCAAAAGTACTCTTTGCAGTATCCTCAATGTGCCCAGAACTGACTCTTTCTGCAATTCACATGGAGTTACATGTACTGGTAGCATATCTAAATATGACTGTAAATTCAATTTTATTAAATCCATTGCTCCTACTACTACTGGAACTGTCTGAGTATCTTTCTTCCACATTGCTCTCATTTCTGCCTGTAAATCTTGATAGTTTATGACTTTGTGCCTCACTGGGTGTAATAATTTCAGTGATCAATGATACTTTTGTCTTTTTTTATGGACCACTCAATCTGGTTTTCTGACATCTGTTTTATTAAACTGTTAGTAATAGTCCCATGTGGTGTATGTACACTTCATCATTCCTGAAATGCTCTGTAGTTCACGTTTCCAATCCTCCTCAACTACGTCTATATTACAGTGATTGCACAATCCCCAGTGCAACAATGTTGCCCCATTATTATGCCTTTCAGTGCACAAGCCCTCTGCCATGAGCGTATCACACCAAGCAACAAGGTGTGTGATTGTTTCCAATTCTTTTTTTACAGAACCTATATTTGTCTGTTTCTCCCACATGTTCAATGGACTTTGTAAACCAACATATATATAGTTCACTATCCTGGGCTACCATTATTAACCTTTCATTCTTTGGATTCAACTCTCCAGTGCTTAAGCATCCCTGTGTCAAATCCTGATCAACATAAGGTTGTTCCAGGAAATCTCTATAATTTCCACTATATTTAAGCACTTTCCACATTTCTTTCTCATCTGATCCTTCACCTTGGATTCTTTTTTTTTTTTGTTCTTTGGCACATTTTTTTGCTGCCTGACTATTGTCTACATCTGGCTTGATTTCCATTCCTGCTTGCCATTTGAATGTTTCTCCTAAAGTAAGCAGAGAGGTTATCTTAGACGTCATCTCCTCATGTTGTAAAACTTTCACTATGTTTGGGTCTGATGAGTTCAGCAAATCTGTATGCAGTCCCATGGCTGCAGAACTATACACGTAATCAATACTGAGGCGGCACATACCTCTTTCAGAGTGTGGAATATATAATACACTGATTTTTATATAGCATTTGATTTGATAAGTATGAATCATTTTTCTTGTTTTTTTTTTTCTATCAAAACTGATCCAGTCTGGGACCAACCAATCATGCCAAAACTGTAAGTTAAAAACAGCAAATTGCTTTATAGTTTGGACTTAATTCCTATATATCAAGTCTGTTTTCAACATTAGGTTTAGTCTTCTGAAGTATTCTGTTCTGAGTTTTATTCACATTTGTTAGTTTTTTATTGCCAGTCCTTCATCAATTCCCAAATATTTACACTCCCTCCTGTTCAAGTTATATCACATTCCTGTCCTAGATTGATATTTTCTTGGCACTGCAACTTTCCTGCTTTAAACATTGCGTTTGCATAGTTGTCAAAACCAAATGTCAGTCTTATATCGTCTAAGAAAGTTTTAATCACTTGTAGTTATGCTTTAAACTCCTCGTCTGATGAACTACACAGTTTTAATCATCCACAAAAAGCAGATGAGAAATCTTTAAGCAACTTTGTTTTCTGGGAGACAAATTGTAACCAAGACCTCATCTGTTAAGTAAACAGCAAAATGGGTTAAGGGCAAGACAAAAGAAAAGCTCCTAATTGGAAAACCCCAGTGGTGAAAAGAATCACCCTGGAATATCCACCCTTTGAATTTTTATTCCTGGGATAATAATTTGCCCTTTGTCATGGTTGAATTGCAAAGGAGTTTTTCACTGTTTCATGGTCACTGTAATGTAATCAATCAATGTTGGATGCATCTTACACAACTGTAAGTACGCCTTTATCCATGAATGTGAGATGCTGTGGAATGTCTTTTTTTGTAATCTCTCCATGCCATACTTCGATTCTTCCCAGTTTTACAATTCTCCATTATGGCTTTATTTAGCAACAAATAATCCTTTGTGTCATATGATTTTCTCTTGTTAATCCTTTTTTATTGCCTTGATTGAATTTTCTCATATATGAGTATAAACTTTGTCTGCATCGATTCCAGTATGTAGTTCCTACATTGTCAGAAGGCAAGTTATGGGTGTATAGTATTTAGAATGGCTTACAGGTGCACTCTTAAGGAACCTTGAGTATCAATTTTCCTGTTGTTAACCATGTTTTTGTCTGTTCAGGATTTGCAGATAAGTAGTTCTTACTCAGGGATAAATCTTAGCTCTTAGCCAGAAGTTAAGCACCACATCTGGGGCTGGGGTTTTCCAGTTAGGAGTTTTTCTTGATTTTGTTTCAACTTGTCTGGGTGTTACTTCATCCCATTTCATATTCTGTATATTTTAACTCCTTATTGCTTCTTTTATTTTTTTTTCTATCCATTCAACATCTTTGTTGTATTCCACAGGGTCTTTATGAATATTTCCTAAAAAATGTGTCTATTTCTTCTATCTTCAGGGATGTTTCTATTCGTTTTGCTTTGTTTCCCTGTTCTCTATAAAACTTTTTTGGGTCATCAATGAATTTCTTATTTTGTACTTTTCCTTTGTATTTATCTGCATATCTTTTATTTTTTTTCTGCTTGTGCTGATATATTTAGCTTTTATTTGCAGTAGTGTGTGATAGATCCTGTCTGTTCTAATACAGTGCATTGTCTTTTTCATGTCTATATTTCCAAATATTTTTGTTAATCTGGTGCCTCTTCTACATTTTTCTAACAGTGACGCTTCTTGTTTTAATTGCTTTATATTTTTCTCTACTTGATGTTTCCATGGTGGCATTTTATTTCTTCCCTTCCCTTATGGCTCTATTTTTGTGGTAAGACTTTATCTATTATTATTTTAGCTGCACAGAAATATATTCCATTTACTTCTGTTATATCACATAAATTTCTGTTTATAGTCTTGATTACTGTGTTCATCTGTTTTATCAAACTTCTAACATTTTGTGTCTTACTTACTTTCTATAATCTATTTCTCTCATCGATCTTAATATGTCTATCTCTATAAAATCAAGTAACTCTTCATGTAGATCATTTTATTCTACACTGAGGGTATATTCTTTGTTCTTTATTTCCTGTGAACATTCTGCAGAAAGTTCCAGAGCAACTCCCTGTAACATATATTGTCCAGCTGCATCTTGCGTCATCTATTGCTCCTTCATATGGGAACTCATTGGCCCATCACTCCACAACATTGTCTGAATCAGTTACCACTGTTTCCTGCTCCTTCCCTTGCTGTGCAATTCCAACTGAACTTTTTTTTTACTGGTTTCCTACTAAAGGCTTCAGAGCATCATCATGTGGCAAGTGATCAGCTGCTTCCTGTTCCATCTCTTTCACTTTAATTTGGGGACTCATTGGTCCATCATTCTGTGACATTACCCGAGTTGGATTTTCTACACTAAATCCTTCACTTTGCAGGTAATCCATAACTTCAGTTTTTTTTATTTCTTTAACTTCTCCATTACTAATCCTCTTTTTTCTTTCCCCTTTTGTTTCTTATTTTTTTTGTATTGTGAAGTTTTCCATATCCAGGTGCCTTTGCTTGCATTTCTCTTCAAATATCTTTGGTGCTGCTGTTTTTGTATTGATTAGTTTTGCTTTCTCTTTTGCATAAATATTGCAACATATCAGATCGCTTTTTCCCCATGTCCATATTTCTTTTTTATACCTTTCAAAAACCTCTAGGTATTGTTCTTTATATTTTTGCACTTCCTCTGGTACTTCTTTTTCAAGGTAGCTCAAAATGTCTTTATTTATGTAATGTTTTTCATGAATCGATTGTATTAATTAATGCAAATTTGCATTTGAAGCTGTTGACAGTTTTTCTTGTGCAATTATTTTTCTATGCTCTAATTTCCCTCTTAATGTTTTTAAATATCTTCTAGCTAGAAATTCTGGGTCTATATTACAAAATTGAAGACACCGAGACACTTATCTTCGAACGTGTAATATTCTAACCAAAAAAATCAAAAACACATAACCGCAAATGTCCATTAATTTTTTCTTAGGTAACAAATTCACGAGGCTGTAAACAAACGCCCCCCACACCACCCCTAACTAAATATACCAAGTCCAAGATTGCTCAATGTTGGGGAACAGGACAAACCGCAAAAACAGCCAACTGAGTTTTTTCCCTAGGAAAAAAATTGCATACGTAGCCATTCGCTGTTTAGTGTTTGCGATGTTTTCGGTTCGACTATTACACTTTTGAAGAACAGTGTCTTTGCTCACGTAATAGGGAAACAGAAATTCTGGGCTTTGTGCATAACAATTAACAATACATAATTTCTCCCTTTTCCTCAGAAGACCACTATGTCATCTTTATGGCTCTTTTTTTTGGCCTACAAATTTTTGTGATTTTTTGAGGACTACTGGTTCCTTCCACAATGGGGGGGGGTCCTCCTCAATGAGACTGGCCTAACCAGACTGTAACATCAAAGTACTGCTTTTATGTCTTGAGGTTTCTACACTGACATTTTTTTCATTCCTGGCAGCAGTGGGCACAGCAAGATTGGGCACTTTTATATTCTGGGATTTGTATACCCAGCTGTTTTTCTTTTTTGTTGTTTGTTTTTTTAGTTTACCTCTCTCCATAATATATTCTGTATGAGATACAGTCTGTATATCAGTGTCATCTTCATGAGATTTTGTGAATACAGGGTCTACTGTGTAAAGATACTCACCAAGACTTGAGAATGACTTCAATAACAGCAATACTTCTCTCCTTTTCTTGCTAATTTCAACATCTCTCCATTCAGAATTCTGGTATATCCTTAATGATTATGTTTGTACGTCTATCTTTTCTCATGACAGTAGTATTTCAATCCTCACCTCCAGTGGTAGAATCACAGGAGGACTTATCAGCACCTACCAGCACCTACAGGACTGCATGGATCAGGCAATCCCAAACAAAACTAAGACTCTTTGTACCAAAGGCAAGCGTCCAGTCTGGTGGACCCCAGCCATAAACAAGCTCTACAACAAAAGGAGGAAGCTACTACAAGATAGAGCAAAATCCTTGAAAGGTAAGACACCTTTGATCATTATAAGTAAAAAACTAAGAGCTCTCATAAAATCATCCAAGGCAAATTTTGAGAGAAAAATCGCCAAGGACACAAAAGACAATCATAAGGCCTTCTTTAGCTATGTTAGAAACCTAGGAGGAAACTCCCAGATATGCTCAGAATTAGTTCAAAATGATGTGAAGATTACTGAACCTACACACATTGCCAACATACTGGCTGACAGGTTCAGTGCAAACTCCCCAAAAGGAGAGATATCTATACCAGAGGATTGTAGCCCCCCAAACATCTCCAACGCCCAGGTGAGAACTGCTCTCTCCAAGGCAAAAAACACAACAGAGGATGGTGTCCCCAGCTGTGTGCTCCATGAACTCAATGAGGAATTAAACCCACAGTTAGGACAGCTGTTTAATCTTAGCATCACCTCAGGATACGTACCCAAGGAGTGGTGCACGGCGACTGTGGTCCCACTTCACAAGGGCGGTGCCTCCACCGACCCTGGAAATTACCGTCCCATTAGCTTGACAAGCCTTATCTGCAAAGCCATGGAGAGGATCATAATGGAACTCATAAATAAAGACATAGGGAACTTGCAGACTTTGGATCCAACCCAGTTTGGCTTTGTCAAAGGCAGATCATGCCTTTTAAACTTGGTTGACTTTTTTGAAACAGTCACCAAGGCCATTGATGAGGGAAAGGCAGTCCATACAGCCTACCTCGACCTGGCAAAGGCCTTCAACACAATACCCCACTCAGGTATCATCGAAAAACTCATCAGCTTGAATGTAAACCCATACATCACAAGATGGGTTGCAAACTGGCTAAGTGACAGAACCCACAGGGTCAGAGTTGCTGGAGCCATGTCAGACTCAAAGCCTGTCACAAGTGGTGTCCCACAGGGCTCAGTCCTGGGTCCACTCTTGTTTGGCATCTACTTTTCTGAAGTACAAGCAAACACAGAAGGGTTATGGCTGACAAAGTTTGCAGATGACTGCAAACTGGGCGCCATAGTTGAAAACACTTCTGACACAGATATCCTTCAGAAGGGCCTCACAGAAACGGATAACTGGTGCCAGAGCCATGGCCTAAAGTTAAACACCAAGAAATGCATAGTCATACCCTTCGGGAAAAACAAGGTTACCCCTAGCTACCATATAGGTGGCAATCCACTGAGCACAGAAGAAGTCATCAGGGACCTGGGGACCCAGGTTGACACTAGCCTTCGTTTGACACTCATGTTGCTAAAGTAGTCAGGAAAACCTTCTACATTGCCCACCTGATCATGAAGGGATTCACATCTAGATCAAGGGAGGTCATCGTCCCCCTGTACTCATCACTCATTAGACCTATGATTGAGTACAATGCCCCATTCGGAATGTATCTGACCCGACACCTGCAGCAGCTGGAAAGGCCCCAAAAGTTCTTCACCAAAAGGATAAAGGGTCTCAAAAATATGTCTTATGCTGCCCGACTGAAAGAACTCCAGCTCTATTCAGTCTCATACCGCTTGCTCAGAGGTGACCTGTGCCTGACATATAAGGCCATGTCAAACCCAGATTTGATGAATATGCTCAACTCAAAAAATCTAAATCCCTCAGAACCACAAGGGCGGGAGACTTAAACCTTGACACGGTTATTAATAGAACATGCTGGAGGGACAGATTCATCACCCAGAGACTCCCTATGCTGTGGAACAAAATCCCGGTACATGTGAGGCAGAGCACCTCGCTGGCCTTGTTCAAGAGGAATCTTGACCAATGGATGGGAGATCGCAGATATACCCCAGGGATTACTTCAGTGTCACTGCTTGACAGAGGCACAGCAAAATAATAGGCATAGTTTTATTCAAACTAAAGGGGTGGTGAAAGCCACATAACTATGGGCTAGGCTTATAAATGCCCTTGGGCAGATAGCCTAGTATGAACCTATGAACCTATGAAGATAATTTATAGTATTGTATTAACCTCATCTTTCATGTTTGTTTGATATGTAACTTAAATGTCATATCTCTGTTATATAAGGTCCCTGAACCACCCACAGCCATGACATCCTGGTAAGTCCGTATCATCGTTAGCATTGCAGCCATGTAGTTGTCCCATATGTCAGTACTATGCTGCTTTTGATTTCTGTGAAGGTATGTGACATGTGTCGTATGTCTCTTTTTGTAGCATGTCCACTGCCTCCCTCTTCCAGTAGCCCACCCACTGATCCTGAGGTGAGATGTGATATGCCTAACTATAATAGTACAGTCTATGACACATCGTCCACTGTAATGGCTTCACTGTCCAGCCTGGAAGGAAGCAGCCACGTTGATCATGGTGTAGACTATGATATGGAAGGTAATGTGGCTGGACATTCTGATGATGTCAGGGCATCAGAAGACAGACTTGATGACCATGACCAACTGTCCCATGCAGAGTCTGTTAATGGTGGTAACTCTTCTCCATGATGAACCGATGCTGCTCAATAGACTACACGTGGGAGTGTAGCTGATATGCATTGACATGTATCAAAGGGTGTCCACGTACTATTACAGGCACATGAACTTTCACACAGTGGTCATGACTCTGACCTGTCAGCACTTACTCATACCACTGATCCTATAGCACATGAGCAGCACATGTCACATGAAGGTCAGGAGCACAGACATGCAGCAGTCATGGCAGTATTGGCTGCATAGCATGACAGTGCATTACCTATTGCACACTCTGTTGAAAGCCTTCTTATGCCATTGTTAGAGCAGTGCCATAATAATAACCAGGTGTTACATACCCTTACTGTATGAAGCAGATTACCTCAGGTGAGAAGACGCAGATTTCCTCTCATTAGACTCACACATGGCCCTTGGATATCAATGTCTGTGCTACAATGTGCACATACATCTGCTGTTGGCCATTCAACTATGAGCCAAGCAGTCAAATTAGATTGTTACATCACAGAACTGCTCCTACCCTCACTGTATCCCAAAATGCTAGTGTCACCACATCCAGCACCTTGATAGAGCACTGTAGGCTGAGTATTTCCAGGTGTGGTAGGAGCACCCAGGACCACAGTGTGAGCCATCAGCTTGGGCACATTATACTGCATTTGAATAACACTGACAGTTGATATGATTTGTTTACTGTTGTGTCATTATGAGCCTGTGGCTATGATGACCACAGTGCTGACCACTGTCTAATCTGTAGGTGTTTTTTTCAAATGTCTGCTACCCCATGTTTTTTCTGATCATTTATCTGACCTAGGTGACTAACTTCAAGTTGTGATATGTAGTACATCTTTGTCAATGGCATATGTTAGTGCCAATATTATTGACACTAATGGTATATGTATGTGATTTCATGCTTCCATGTTTGCATCACTTGCTAGTGGACATATAGTAGATATTTACATACTTAACATAATGTCATCTTTATCATCCATCTTTGATTGCTACATTACATATTGTTGTCTGCCATTCCCAGATGCACAAGTATTTCTCTGTATGTATACCCATGTCACTTATGGTATTTTAATATGGCACTGCACATGCCTCACCCTCAGCATTCACTGAATTTCTGTGTACCTGTGTCCATTTTCAATCGCCATAATGACACGTAGTTCCCATATCTTACTAATTCCACAGACATATATATATATATATATATATATATATATATATATATATATATATATATCAATGTCACTGTATCCCCAACATTGACACATGTTCCATATATTTGGTGAAATCATTGTAATTGATGTTGTACATGTTTGCACATATTATTACAGGAAACTGAGTCAAGTTCTAGCAATAATCTGTGCATTGCAGTGTTATCTTCTATGTGGCATTCCGTATCATACATGGTCTGTGATGCCTGTTTGTGTTTAATTTCTTTATGGCCAGTACTTGGAATGTTTGTAATTGCTCATGCTACTGTAAGAGTTTTGCTATGTTGTAACACACTGTTTTACATCACACAGTGTTTTGTGTGATGCATCAGTTTTAGTGCATGGCCCCTGCTTTTGGGTATGTTTGTGCTGATTCATTTCCATACACTTTATAGACCTAGATTTCTTGTGATAGTGTCTATTTTATGGGCAATTTTACATGCTATTTATTGTCCAATGACACCTACTGTTGTGCACATCTCCTGCATCCCACCCAATTGACTGTGTGGTCCTCTTTGGTGATGTACCTTGCAGCGAGTCTTCCTGCACTGCTGTTTACCATGAGTGTTGTGTATATATTCATACTAATATACTTTATATTCTGTTATAAATGTTGCTCTTTGTTGACAGATAGTGCTTTTTTTCCATTAGTCTTGTTCTGTTCTGCTTTTGTGGGAGCACATTTGTATGTTGACTTGCTATGACTAAAAGGTGTATGTCAGAAGCTGCTGTGTTACTTACCAAGCCTGCATAAACGAAAGCACTGTGTGTGATTTCCTGCTGGATGAGGAAACTATACCTATATTGTTTTGTGTCTGTGACTTGCTGATATAGTTGCTTTCTGTTTTACCTCCCCCATTATATTTTCTGTTGTAAGAAATTTGCTTGGCCTGGTGTTTTTGTTCTATGTGAGAGGTAGACACTTAAAACATCTAGACTGCACATTTCACATGTTTTTTCATTGTTTAAATTTTCTCTTGAGTGATACTTAAATACAAAGTGAGTTTCTGGGCCTTTGTCTTTTCTAAAAAGATTTCAAGCCTGCATAAACTAAAGCACTGCTGGTGATTCCCTGCTGGGTGAGGAAAGTAAACATATTTTTTGTCTGTGACTTGTTGATAGAGTTGCTTTCTGTTTTACCTGCTCCATTTTATGCTCCACCATAAGAAGTCTGCTTGGCCTGGTGTTTTTGTTCTACATAAGAGGTAGACACTTAAATTATCTAGGCTACACATTTACCATGTTTTTTCATTGGTTAATTTGTCTCTTGAGTGATATTTAAATACTCAGTGAGTTTCTGGGTCTTTGTTTTCTAAAAAGATCTCAAGCCTGCATAAACTAAAGCACTTCTGGTGATTCCCTACTATTTTTCCACCTACCCTCCCATTTGTTAGTCTGTTTTTTAAACCTTGTGATTTAAGCTGCCCACCCCTACTGTAAATTGAGCTTGATAAGCTCCTCCCTTTCTATGTTGCTGTTATCTTGAATTATTTATTTGTCATTCCTCATGCTTATATTGAAAAAATGCATTTTGCTTTATCATTGTCTGTTCAAGTGATTTGCTTGCTCTGAATTCATTATCTAGCTAGCTGTTGGATAAAGTAGTGTATTTTTAGGGTCTATATTAGAACACCGAACTTTCAAAATTTCGAGTGTTCTAATATTAACCCGTTTTCAGCGAATGCTGAAAATATCGAAGAAACAGAAAACCAAATTTTTTCCTAGAGAAAGACTTTGGTTGTCCGTTTCTGTTGCTTCAGTATTTTCAGCGCTGTGGTGGAAAGTTACAGGTCGGGTTCAAGTAAGTGTGCGATTGTGTGGAAGTGAGGGTTAGGGTGGGTTAGGTGAGCTAAGGTTAGGGCACGGGTCAGGTAAGTGTTCGATTGTGTGGCCGTGAGGGTTAAGGCAGGCTAGGTAAGTTAGGGTTAGGGTGCAGGTCAGGTGACTGTGCGATAGTGACGGACCTTAGGGTTAGGGTTTGGGTTAAGGTAAGTGGATAGTTAGTGGTGTATGTATAGTTTAGTGTAGGGTTAGGTGTAAGAGTTTAGGTCTATGTGTGTGGATTGCTGTTTGTTTGGTGTGCTTGTGTTGTGTGTATGTGTTTTGGAACAGCAAATTTTTTCCCTAGGAAAACATTCGCTGTTCTGTATGTTCGATGTTTTAAATTTTCGATTAATAGGGTTCGATATTAGAACACTCAAAATTTTGAAAGTTCGGTGTTCTAATATAGACCCTATTTTTACACTCTAGCAAGCACTTGTTTTTACATCAAGAGGTCAGTGGATTTTCCATCTAGTGCAGTGGGAGGTAACCTGGTCTGTTTAAGTTAGAGAAACACTTGAAATTTCTGCACATGGTTTTATTGGCTGGAAGGCTTATTAATCAGCTTATCTTGTTTTTAGTGCCTTTATAAATTCTGTACAATCGAGTGGCTCTGGGCTCATTTATACAAAGTGAAGTACTTTTATTGAATAATCACACTTTTATAATCTGTTTAAAGTGCACTGCTATATCTGTATCTTTATGTTTGTGGTAGAATTTCATATCTTTTAAGTTTGTTTGTGGTAGCATTTTCCTCAGGACATGCCTTTACTATGCTTTTACATTAGGAGGACTGGGATTATTCATCTAGTAGCAGTAGGTATTTACCTGGTCTATCTGAGATGGGAAGCACACAAATGAGCTCTAAGTATTTTTTGCACTTCTCCTATATTGTGACTGTACTTTAACCATTCCAAAAAATCTGAACGGTTTGCTGCTGCTTTAAGTAGTTAATTGCAGTATATTACATTGCATCTGTTAGTTGTAGGTAGTTTGTGTGGTTTTGTTACACCTGGGCTCCAAACCAGTTATTCTACATTAAGAAGGTGTTTTTTTTGCAGATTTGTGGCAGATGTGTACTGATCTAACCTGCTTGAGTTGGGGATTACTGGTAGAAGGCTTATTGTGTGCTTTCCTGATTGGTAGGTAGCTTAAAATATGTTTCTCTTTGTTCATATTTAAGCCTTGCATTTGGTTGGTGCTGCCCTTCCTGCACAGGTGTTTGGCAGTGCCCTGTACAGATCCAAAAGCCTAGAAGCTCTGTTTTTCCTTAAACAGCTGTCAGGAAACCGCTTCTCTAGGAGCAACTCAGTTGTGCACTGAGCAATGTTGTCTTATTGATCATCCTTAGCCTACACAAAGCATAGATCTCTCTTGTAGTATCACTGCTGCAAACACAGTCCTGTCAAATTAACCCATTCCCTTCCCTTCCTTAAGAAAACATACAGTAAGAGCCTGTTATCATGGACAGGCAGTTTCTCATCATCTCTCTGTCCAGCCTGATAGACATGAGCATCATGAGGCAATGTAGCAATTGCCTCATGTATACTGGCAACCACTTACTCCTGAAGCAAAGAAATAGTTTATCTGAGAGATGTAGTTATAGTATGAAATAGGAGGAAAAGACTATCACATAAGGACAAATTGAATGCCAAATAGGTTGTCAGTACACACATACTTCTTACATTAAATAAGGACACAACGTGTAAGCCCACATATGCAGAAATAATCACTAGCAAATTTCCATAAGATCAGAAACCTCCCAAATGGAAACCACTTACACACATAGCAATGCAAAAAACAACCACAGCACATAATAACTTACACACCAGTGCCTTAACAAATAAGCCCATAAGGTGTAAGACCAAAAAACCTAATGACTGGTCATAGGTGACTGCATTGTTCTCCTCACCAGGCTGGATAAGGAGAAGGTTACATTTAGCTGCTTGTCAGGTGACAGTTTCCGTCAAGTCACTCAAGCACTTAAGTCAATCAACCGCAAGTACTGGTATGACTCCATCATAGTCCATGTGGGGATGAATGACTTGAGATGTACATCACTGGACTGTATGAAGAGAGACATGACTGAGCTCTTACGTTATGTGTCACAGGCAGTATAAGCCTAGCATTAAGCAGCATTCTATCTTCACCAATGATGATGCCACAATATAAACAAAAATTGATTGACTTTAACAACTGACTTAGCTTCTGGAGTCAGTCTAAGGAGATCCACTATCTGTCAGCCTGGGAAAACATGGTCAACAGCCCATGTTGCTTTGCCAGAGATGGTTTTCACCTGTCTCCTCCAGGCTTTCAGATACTTGCAATGACATTAGCCACCCCTATTGTTTCTTTTTTAGGCAGTGTCAAAATAACCAACCTCTGAAATATATCAAAATTCTCACTAGATAAACTCAAGATAGTGCTGCTTAATGCTAGGAGTCTAAACAACAAACAGCACTCCCTGGAACACTCCTTACTTTGGAAGATGCTAAAGTCTGGGCAGTCACCAAGACATGGTTCAAAGGTGTAGAAAGCATCCTGGCCATGCAGGGCTACAGTGCCTTCCATAAGTTCAGACCACAAACAGGGCATGAAAGAACCAAAGGAGGAAGTGTATCCTTCTTCATTAACGATAAGTACACCTCTAGACTCGTCAAACAGTATGACTTTCTTGACCTACTCCATGTCCAATTAATTATAGACAAAGCCCCCTATAGGTCCCCCACCAAGAAACAGGAAAAATATGTCTGGATACAGTGCTCAGTAACATGGAAGAGCATTGCACCACCCCCCAGTGTGATGTAAGATCAGATCATATATTGTTGTCTTTTAATGTAATTATAAGACCAGATATTCTACCAAGCTCAAAAACACTTAAACATTTTTCAAAGAGAAATTTCTTCCTATTAAGTGATGGTATAAAAAGTTTCAAAGCCCCCTTGAATGCAGATAACATGGACTCCTATGCAGAGATGTACAACAATGCCATGACTATCCATTTAAGCAGTTGTATAGAATCCACTGTACCTGACAAGATTAAAACTAGGTTTTGCTGAAAAAACAAGCCACCCTGGTGGACCCCTAGTATAAATAGGCTATACAACAAGAGAAAAAAAAATGAATGCCCAAGAACAAGAGGGAACTAGCTCAGCAGAGAAAGAAATCCCTTTCTAGCTTAGACAAGCAAATTAGAGATCTTGTCAAGTCCTCCAAAGCTAATTATGAAGTAAAAAGAGCCTATCAAGCTAAGAATAATCAGAAGGCATTCTTTAACTACATCCAAAATCTAAAAACGAATACCCAGTTATGCACTGAACTGGTTGTGGATGGCACCACCCATACTTACCTGAAGATGATAGCCAATCTGCTAGCTGACAAATTTGGAGCAAACTTCACCCCCCAGTCCCCTCCAGTCATTCCACATAGTATATCTGCCACCACCATTCCACAGGTTATTATCTCAAAAGAGCAGGCATATCAGTGCTCTCCAAGGCCAAAATCACAGCATTGGTGGGACCAGACAACATTCCAGGTTTTAAACAACTTAAAACATGACTTAGCACACCCAGTTGGATCCTTGTTTAACCACAGCCTGCAAACTGGCTGTGTTCCAGTGAAATAGAGGACAGCAGCAGTAATCCCTCTGCACAAAGTGGGACCATTAGCTGCTCCTAGGAATGATAGGCTCATAAGCCTAACTAGCCTCATCTTCAAGGCCGTTGAAAGAATCATTATGGACCACACCAATATGCTCTTCCTGTCCTAACTTACAGTTTTGGAGTGATTGACTGGCCCCAAAAAGTGTTGGCTAGATCAGACAGGAAAACAAGAAGGATGCTTCATGCTCATCAAATGATTTATAAAAAATCAGTGCAAAACAAGATTATATATTCCCTGTTTTAAAGGAGGTGTGGACCTCCTTGAAATTGATTGCATGTACAGATCTGCAATCGTGGAACTGCATACATATCTGCTGATCTCACAAGACTCAAACATAGTGAAAGTTTTGAAACACGAGGAGAATAAATCTAAGATGACTTCCCTACTTAGTCTAGCAGAAGCATATCGGTGTCAAGCAAGAATGAAAATCAAACCAGAAGTAGATACAAATCAGGCGGCAACTGAATGTACCAAAAAACAAAATGAAGGATATAAGGTGAAGGATCAGATAAGAAGGCGCTAAAGGTGGAAAATGCATAAATATAGTTGCAAGTATAGGAAACTCTTGGAATAACCTCGTGTTAATCAGTATCAAATGCAGGAATGGTTAAGGAGAGGTGAATTCAAACCAAAAGATGAAAGGTTAATATTGGCAGCCAAAAATAGTGGACTACGTACACGTTGGTTTTCAAGGTCCACTGAACATGTGGGAGAAACAGACAAATGTAAGTTTTGTAAAACAGAATTTGAAACACTTGCACCCCGTGTTGCTGGTTGTGAAATACTAATGGCAAAAGGACTGTATACTGAAAGGCATAATAATGTGGCAAGACTGTTGCACTGGGGATTGTGCAAACATTATAATACTGAAGCAGCTGAAAAACACTGGAAACATGAGCCACAAAGCATCATAAAAAATTATGAAGTCTATATCACATGGGATCACCCATTACCAACAGTCCAAAAGACAGATGCAAGAAAACTAAGATATAGTGGTCCATGAAAAGAAGACAAAAGTAGCACTGATCATTGAAATCACTACACTCAGCGGATATAGTGTCTTGCATACAGACAGACACAAAGTCATAAAATATCAGGATTTACAGGCAGAAATGAGAGCAGTGTGGAAGAAAGAAACCCAGACATTTCCAGTAGTAGCAGGAGCAACAGGTCTAATAAAAAATAATCTACAATTGTATTTAGATATGTTACCAATACATGTAACTCCATATGAATTGCAGAAAGAGTCACTGCTGGGCACATTGCAGGTGCTGCAAAGAGCACTTCTGGCTAACATCAAAGATTGAAACAATACTAATTTCATGAACTTTAATCATACTTTGACTTAGGAATGGGGTCCATTCCTGTCATTAGAAACTCAAAAGACTTGGAGAAATTAAAAAGGGTTAGACCTTATTAATAAGTACATAGCTAATTTTCAAACTCTGGACCCAACCCAGTTCAGATTCTTTAAATGTAGATCATGCCTGTTAAACATGGTTGACTTCTTTGAGAAAGTCACCAAGGCTCTGGATGAGGGAAATACAGGGCATACCACCTATCTTGACCTAGCCAAGGCATTTGACTCAATCCCCCACTTAGATATTATAGAGAAACTCTCCCAATTGGGAATTAACCCCTACATTATCAGATGGTAGCCAACTGCTCACCAACAAGACACATACTATCAAAGTGGGTGACTTCATCTTTAGCCAAAGATCAGTCACCAGTGTTATACCACAGGGTTCTATACTGGGCCCCTTACTGTTCAGAATTTATTTCTCAGAAGTCCAGGCAAACTTGGACAGCCTATGGCTGACCAAGTTTGCTGACAATTGCAAATTGGGAGAAATCATTGAATCCCCCAGTGAAGTGAATATACTGCAGGCAGGTTAATGCAGACAAATGATTGGTGCCAAAGCCACATATTAAAGCTAAATGCAAAAAAATGCATTTTTTTTCCCTTTGGGAAACCTGACATCCCTACTAATTACATTATAGATAGCACCCCCCTAAGAGTAGACCCATTGGTACATGATCTGGGTACTCAGGTTGATAGCAATCTGAACTTTAACCACAACATATCCACAGCAGTAAGGTAATCTTTCTATGTGGCACATCTTATACGTAAAGGCATCAAATCTAGATCTAAGGATGTTAGAATTCCTTTATATTTGGCCCTCATCAGACCAACAACTGAGTATAATGCTCCCTTTTCCATGTACCTCACCAGACACCAGCAACAATTGGACAGACCACAGAGGTTTCTCACCAACAAATTACATGGTACACAAAACAAGTCTTATGCAGAAAGACTGAAAGCTCTGTAACTGTATTCTGTCTCCTACAGGTTTCTAAGGGGTGACCTGTGCCTGGCTTACAGAGCAGTCTGTGACCCGGCACTGATGGAAATGCTACATATTCATAAGTCAAACTGCACGAGGGTCACTTGCTCCAGGGACCTTAGCCTAACTTTTGACATAAACATATCATGTTGGAAAGAAATACACAGCTCCCAGAGATTGCCACTTCTCTGGAACAAGCATCCAAGTCATGTGAAGCAAAGCCCCTCCCTGAACCTCTCCAAATGCAGCCTAGATCAATGGATGGGTGAGCGCAATTTACTCCTGGTGTGGCGCCCATGTCCCTACTGGACAGTGGAAGTCAGTATTAACTACCATAGACCCTTATCTCTGTGACCACCAACAATAGGAGCATCTTGGGATAAATATGGCTAGACTTGTAAGGCCTCTCGGACTATTAGCCTACTACCCTTCTATGAACCTCTAAGTTAGGACATATGGCCACATCTTATGTCATCCATGCTATTTTCTTCTAAACCCTATGTCCTCCTGATCATCCTATGACAGCTCTGATATGTCATTATCAGAAATCTGGGGTTCTTGAAGTAGGTAACCCACACTTGCAGCTGGCAAGCCATCTTGTTTTGCTGTTGTCATGTTTGTAGCATGGCACACACAGTTACCACCTTTTCCAGTGTGTAGTGTAGTGCACACCTGGATGTGTCCAGACATCTGAGTCTTGCTTTCAGCATGCCAAACATACACACAATGGTGCTCTGTTTTATGCATCCTCAGCAGGGGTTGATGGGGATCTGTATGACATCATTAGCCAAGGCTCCAGTGGATAACCACAGTCACCTGTTTCCAGAAGGAGATAACACATATGTAGTCCTCATACTTAATGTTGACAAGTCTAGATTCTGCTTACATCATAGCTGTGGTCCTGTCTTTACTGAGCAGTAGTCCCTCAGGTATTTTTCTGTGTTTAAAAGTGGCCCTCAGATTACCTTCCCTCCATATTACAGCATCATACACACTATCATGGGTCTGTTTCTATGATATTGGTAATGAGGCCATCTGAAGAGCATATCACCTGACAATTGTGCAATGGCCTCCCCTTTCTTTTAATGTACCTTCAGTATTAGGTACAGCTGGGGTTTTGATTTGAACATGGGTGCAGTCTATTGCACTGAGGACACAGGCAAAGTTGGCTATGACATAGGACTGTTGCATGGCAGTTTTGAGCTCCATAAGTGTCATTGGGTAGTGGATATTGGTGCACATTGCTGCAGGAAATGCAAAAGGATGTGACTGACAGCTGTCTGGGACACTTCTACAGCATATCCCAGGTGTCTCTTAAGTTTCCCAGAGGCCAATATACCTAGACCTAGACACACTTTTGTTTCTATCATTATTGGGTTACCCCACGAACCAAGAGTGTACATGTGGGGGTGCACATATCCTACACACTGCCTGCACCAGATTTCTGTCTAATCTGTATCTATCTATCTATCTATCTATCTATCTATCTATCTATCTATCTATCTATCTATCTATCTATCTATCTATCTATTATTTCCAGATCAGAGGGCAGGCTTAACTGTAGCCTGGCTCAGTGCCTAACTAACTACCTTCTAGGACAAATTTGCAGATCGTCCTCTAGAATGGCTTGCCGTACTCTAGCATGATGCAGTGAATTAAATGCCAGTTGCACCTTCTTTAAGTAAGGTTTGTGGATTCCGCAGGATTCCCTATGTACCCATGGAATGTAATGGTGTCAAAATAAAGCACATATGGCCACCACACTGAGTGGTTTCATAAAGTTGTCATTGAAGTACTTTTCGCATTTCAGTTGCATTGAGTGCGCCCATTGTGTTTTGGAATCTGGCAGTTGTACTAGTATGGAATTATCCTACACTGAATAGATATTCTCTTGGTCTTGTTTTAGTGTATGTTATGGAATCCCATCTACTGCTGGTACTCTGATGTCTTCCTTCAGTGTGCTGTACTGTCCACAACTTTCTTTTGGTATCTAGACTATTATGTCAACTCCTTTTGCAACTTGAAGAGCCATTAATGTAATTTATGCAGTAAAAAGGTTGTGGAATCTTTTTACATGATAAAACTAAAAATACAATTGAAAACAAGAAAAGCAGAGAATAAGAGATTTTGAAAATAAAATTACAACAAACACAATGGCTGTGTATGTTTAAAAAAATACTGCATGTCTTTGTTTTAAATCCTAGGCTCGTTCAGTCATTTACATTTCCTAATAATACAGATAATAAATTGCTGCTGATGAAGGTTAAATGGCAAATGCATCTTCAAGCCATTGATATGTCAGGACTTAATAATCAGTTTAAAATTAATCCATTTTTATCTACTCAGAGCTTACATTTGTCATTAAATAGTGTGAGAGATGATATAAGTGATTTCTTGTTTCTTTTATAACATTTTATAGAAGCCAAGGAACACTTTGTACCAGAAACATAATTCATTTGAATTACATAAAAGACTGGATTCTGGTAACTATCTTAGTTATGCTTTCATTTTTTAGCAATTCTGGTGTTTATCTTGGAGAAGACTTGCAAAAAAAAGAAAAAAGCAATATATAATAGTTAAAGCCATAACTATAGGCTATAGTTAAATGTATAGGCAGATTCCGTAAAGTTCATGGAATCTGGTGCAGTATATCCAATATCAGTAGAAAAATTGTAGATAAGCATGCAGTATGCAAATATGTAATATCTTAGCATATAACTGAGTTTCTCAGTACTAATAAAGCACTGTATATCAGTCACAGCTACTCCGTAAGTTATGAAAACTCTTTGACAAAGCATGATGTATATTAACAAAATTACAGAAAGAATATCAACAATCTAAGCAGCATAGCTTTTGTAAACAAATATCTACAGCAGAATCTCTCCAGTAGGCTTACAGACAACTACAGAATACCTACATAACTCCATTATTATTAAAATATGCCAGCTATCACTTACAGACTCTGATGGAATCCATAAAAAGTCTGATAACAAAATTAATAAAGGCAAAGGGCAAGCACGGCCACATCACCACAGCTAGCATTAGGTAACAATGGGGTGGGACAAGTGTAGCGAACAGAGGTAACACATACATGCATACAAGGAAACAGGGAGATAGAAAAGCAGATGTGGGCTATGGGTGAAGGAGAGGGACACACAAGAGGTATGGTGGAATAGGAAAATCTGAGGGACAATCAGAGAGGGATGGGCATTTTTTTCTTTTTGTGGGAATAGGCTCCATTTTTTTATTTTATTATTTTTTTAAGAACCAGAAGGAAAGGTAAAGATAGGAGGAGAAGGTCATCACAGCAGGTATACCCACAGAACAACTATCATAGCACATGACAGACAAAGGCTGGAAATAAACACTAAGGACAGGTAAATTACCCAGATGGCACAATACAGAACATGGACAATGGAAAGTTGTCAAACAGGGTGGGGATGCATACCAGCCATGGCGAAATGCAGAAATACATAAATACCTGGATGTGTATGACCAATGGTAGATGTGTGTTGCAGGGTAATAATTAGGGATCACAATACACATTGGATAAATAAGCCACTATCCAAATAGTCTGGCAGCAGTGCAAGTGTAAGCCAAGCAACATCACAGATGAGCAAATGCAGATCTTGGAATGCCAGGTAATACCAGCAGAGGACAGAACAGAACCTCCAGCCATCCATGTGAAAGAAAAACAACCAAGTAAGTGCTAAACAGAAGTACCGGATCAAAGCAGCAAACTGGCTGCTACCTATACAAGTAGGTGTACACAACCCAATGAGCTGTGTAATGGAATGCATATGTTACATACGTATGCCATGTTAAAGGCAACACACAGGTGCAGGTGTATATGTGTGACCTTTACTGGCTTAACAGGAAATTAGATGAAAGCAATGTCAATACATATATATATATATATATATATATATATATATATATATATATATACACATCAATGACATGTGATAATAATATATTGTCACAAATCTAACAGCACTGCTATCTAAAAAATATCAGTTGTGCACATGAATTCCAACAATGTACACTGGTTAATATGTAACACACAAGTATAACAAGAACAAGGATGTAGAGCAAGCAGTAGCCAGAAACTTGTGTGCAGATATCCTGCATCTGTATAATGGCCATAGAGTTGGCACACATTCACATTGTAACCAAACTAATACATGAAAATGGGCAAAAATTCCAACAGTGGTGAACATATGTGCAAGATATATTACAAACCTACAAACGTGGAATGAAGGTGGACAACATGGGCCCATATTAAGAAAGACATGACATCCAATCTCTGTAGGTAAGCAATAAAGCAGAACAACAAGGTAAGGTGACACATTGCAAATGCATGTGTACAGCATATAGGGTGGTATTGAAGTCAACCCAAAATACATTGAAGCAAATGGCCAATGTATGTCACATGGGCAGACTGCATTGTCAACTTCATAAAAAATGGGCATGTATAAATCACACACAGAGTATTATGCAATCATATAACAGCGGGAGGCATAGGTAAGCAAGCTAAGAATTGGTGTCACATACAGATATACTGTCATGCCAATGTAAAACAACATGGGGAATAAACACCTAAGTTTATCTGCCACTAACCCTGGTCATTACTGAGCAGAGGACAGTCCTACAAGTAACATTACAGCACATTAACATGAAGTCAGTGACAGCTCACATTTCAAAGGTACAACGGTGCTTTTCTATGAAATGGAATATGTGTAGAGACGTACATAAATCTTTGAATATGTACACCATTTGCCAAAAGGTATAAATTTATGTGACTAACAAATGGATATTGAAATGTAACATAGACCAAAGACAGAATACTGTACTGTTGATGAATGAATTATCATTACTATGGTGTATACATGAATGTTACATTGGTAACCTAAGCATTGAGTAAAGGAGGACTGCCCATATGTATGCAATACAGTTATATGATCCAACATGGCATCAACATTGCCAATGCATGCCACACACAATGCCATTATGCCAGTAGGACAGAATGACAACTGTCATTCAAACACAGGGGCAAGAACATGCCCTTCTGTTGCACATACATGATATAGCAATACTCAGATTATACCCATGCCATGCCACTGTGGTAATGGTGGTGGAATATGAACAACATGGTTTTTGTGAGTTTATATTAGTAACATACGTTAACAGTGGAATTATTGAAGATGTAGTTGTGCGTTAAGTGCTGAAATTCAGATGAATGTTGAAGGAAAGTCTAATGTGGTAATGTGTGTCATGCACACATTAAAACATAATGGTAAACATCACACTATATCTGCATTGTATGTTTGGACCTATAACACATAAGCATGGCAGCAAAATAATATGAATGCATAAGTGTGCATATACAGTCCAATCACTGATATGGCAAACACTACGGTGATAGCATTACCCAAGTGGATCATACAGACAATACTTACAGACCTGAGGAACCTCCCTGATGGAGAGTAACACCATGAATGATTTATCAGACTATCTCCCTGAATGAGTGATGCATAGCCAGTGCCATGTCCTGAAAGAAATTCCCCATCATCTCCCTCATCTGTGCATGAAACACATCGGCCACCACCTCCAAGTTCTACTCCCAATAATTGTCTTGCTCTGGTTCCTGGTGTCATTTCCTCCAGGGTGCAGCAGGGATGATGACATTTGCAGGTCCAGCTTGCTCGTCACCATCCTTGTCTCTGTCATGTTGTCATCATCAGAGGACTCTGGCAGTGGTCTGGCATGTGCTCATCGCCAATGTCTGATAGCTGATCATCCACAGGCCACATGCTCTGTCAAGAAGAATCACAACACAGTACAGAAATTACATGTGCACATCTGATACTACCTGTCTGGAAAATGGGACTGGCACTGTTTAACATTGATGTATGCCTCAATAAATTGTTCAGCTGACTGACAAAATATCAGTATTTGCATGTTTTCTTTTCCCTTGCATGTGTGCCCTGAATGTCAAATGTACTCCATGAGTCTGTACATGTAATGAGTCATATGAACAGCCACCAATTAACATTGTCATAATGAAGACAGAGATTGAGATGGCAATATTGTGGAAAATATAAAAGCAATATGCCAAACAGCTGAGACAGGCAACATGGTCATTGGCTGGCCCCACATCTGTTTAAGGAATACAACACAACACTATAGTAATAATGTTCAATCCTAAACACAATGACAGCCAGTGACACATGCAAATCTGGTATATATTGTACAAAAAGCTTTGTCTGTCTACAAATGTATGCATAACCTACATACATTTACTAGCAATATCTACCCTGCAAAATGTGAACACCCTGATGCTGTTAGCTGATTATGTAACAGACATTTAGAAATGTTGCAAAGAAATATCTACTTATACAAGCATTCCCAAACATAGGAAACAAGTATGGTTTAACTAAACTATCAAAGGTGATGGAGGTAGATGCAACACCCATGTTGAACTGAAGGGCATACACATAGCCTGCCAACAACAGTGTCAACACTGACACAGCAAACACCCACTCAGTATGTGAATAGGCAGCCTATATACAACAGATCAGTTATGGAAAACCACATCCACACATAAAAATGTGCCAACACATGCATTACAAACAGCAGACATAACACTTGTGAGAATGGGCAAACTGTACATCAGCACCCTGACTGCAGAATGAACATTCTCCAGCAGGGTATTAATGTACAAGTAATGCCTGTTGAAAAATGGGTCCACCACTTCACTGCAACATATCAAACTGCCATGGAGCTCAAACTGTTAAAAAACTAATTCCCACCATTATTTTACACTCGTTAAGCAGCACTTTTGCTGTTTAGCAAATGTAAAAAAAATAAACAGAAAGAAGTGTATATGTGTGTGTATGTTTCTGTCTGCATGTTTGAGTGAATGCAGAGGAAACTGTGTGTGTGAGAGAGAGGTCTTATGTGAGTGAATGCATGTATGAAAGCAGAAGAAATTGTGTATAAGACAGAGAGAGAATGGTCTCTCTGTAAAATTAATCCCCGGGATTCATGAAGCTTGGCGCAAGGCTGGCAGTAGGCTTGCGCCGACAGTGCGGCGTGAAGATGGTGCAGTAGTGCCAAATGCATATTAATGAAGGTGCGCTGCCGCCACAGCCACATGCACAGGAAAGGAGTGCGAGTGCATAGGGTGTGTCGAAGTGCCGCATGGAGGCGTGGAAATGCCAGCTGTCAACATTCAACCTAAAATGCTTGCATATAACAAGTTGCAAGATAGTAATCACATCTGTCAGTGTCCGTGGATACTGAAACGTATGCAAAGCATGCAAGAAAGTTCCTGCAAACACAAAATGAAGAAGCAAACACAAATGCACGGTAGGGAATAACGGGTCCCTATCCCACGAACAAATGACATGGAAAACCATGTGCCCATAGTACAACACAGTGTAGGTAGCTATACCAAGTGGAAGTGAAACGCATCATATGTTAGCGAGCCGCCAGTAGGTATGTCCAGCCCAATGGTTAGGGTCACCAGCTGACCCAAAATGTGAGGGAGGGTACACAGCTGGGCAGATGTGTCCATAACAAAATACACGATAAATGTACATATCTAGTGACCGTATGTCTGAATCATATCCCACAAGGCATGTAATAGTCACATACAAAAGGTATGTCCATATTTCACATACCAAATGTGACAGGACATAGAATAAGCATGTAAACGAAACAGAAGGAGCATATAAACAGCTACAACAATAAGGAAACATGTAGGCTGAAAGGAACAGTATTATCCATACCGTCGACTGTGGGTACGTGCTGTCTAGTACAGTCAGATATGTGTACGGAATATATCCCATCCTGGACATAGGAAAAGGTGGCATCCTACCAATGATTAGAACAGTCTGCCAAAATCCGCAAATCAGCGGTACAAGCCAAACTTGTCAGGATGTGTCACAGTTGAACAGGTAGTACCCGGGTATACCAACCATGTAATGAAAGTTAAGTATGGGCGTGTACTATGTGAGTGAGGTATAGCATGTGGAAAGCAAACATGGCGGGGTAGTCCACACAGCCATACAGGTACCTGACCTATGTAGGGTATTCAATGTGTTACTCTGGCCGTGTCATGGGCCAACAACCAAAGCAGTGATGTATGGGGTGTGAAGAATATGTGTGTGTGGGGGGATGGGTAATGGTACAATCCTCCAAGGCGATACTGTGTCGTATGCAGAATAGGTTAACTGGAGGTGTATGAGGGAGCAGCAAGTGAAGCTGAAAGAAACAAAAAAACATGTATAAACAGCTGCAATACAACCAGACAGACCATACAGTAGAACACAATCCCACAAACATATGAATATTGAAATGTGCTATACAAATGTATAGACATGTCACCGGCACATACCCACAGATTGGTCCTGATGGAACTGACCATAATAAATGCAACACACCTGGATGCATAATGGACTACCCAGCATCCCCTCCACATCACACAACCCACTCCCTTACCTGAACGTCCACCAAATCCAGCCATATTTGGCCTACTGGTTTGGTGCAGCCACATCTTCACATAGTGACCACTACACATATGTAGTAGGTAGTGTCACCCTAGGCAGTTGCAGGATTGCACACTATGTATCCCTTGCATGTGAAACCCCCAGCACATTTTCATAATGCCAGAAGAATGGTCGGTATTCGTCTTGTTTTGGTCTTGTTCAATTTTTGGGATATCTCTCATGGGATAAGTAACCTGTGTAAACATTAGAATGGAAGACATGAAGTCCAGTCCTGTAGATATCCGGACACAAGTTGGAATGTGCATTAGTGGTGCACGACACTGTCCAGCCCTAAATGGTCATGCATAACCTATTACCCAGGATCAAACACCTGCCCGTGACACACTTGTCCCGACACGAATAAGCGAGAGAATAAATTGCACACATTCGTATAGTGGCACATGGCATAAGGGTGATGAAGGCACTGACGTAAACAAGATACCCCTGATCCACTGTGTGAGGGACAATTAATGTGCATGTAGGTGTGACCTGACCAACAATGGTACAATGCCAAATGTCTTGTGACCGTAGGAAATAACTATGCACCATACTGCATGTAACAGTTGCCTAAAGCGGTCATGTCAGGATAGAATAAACGTAATTTGTACAAGAAACAGGCAAACAACAAAAGTGCCAAAGGTATAAGGCTCACAGCTAGGAAACAAATGAATGTTCTAAACCTGCACTGACCATGGCTATGTGTTGGCCCAAAAAATCTGGTGTCCGCAGTAAGGTTATCATCTGTCCCGCTTTGCGAGGGACAGTCCATCATTGGACAGTTGTGTTCTGACAAAAGACATTTCAAATGGCAAATGTCCTGGGATTGTAATTATGTCACATATGTTATGTAATAGTAGTAGAAAATAATTATTGCAGTATATACAATACCTAAATGTTACAAGAAACAGAATAAGCAACTAAACCGCTACAACAATAGGCTTTTATGTAGGCAAATAAGTAAAGTTCTATCTGTTGTACTGACTGTGGGTATGTGTCAGCTTGTAAAATCTGATGTGTGTTCCGAAAATGTCCCATCTTGGCCATTTGAAAAGGTGCCAACTCTAGTCACCAGAATACAGCACAACCTGTACATATGACAATGTCAATGATACCAATAGTCAGAGCATTCACACAATAACTGGCCAGACCCTTAAAAACTCACAAAGCCAGTGACCTTTGGGGGAAGGTGTTGAATGAGAATGACTACTTACAACAATGAAGAGTAATAGATGCATTTAACTGCAGAAAATTAGTAGTATTACGAATCTGTCAACACGTTCCAAGTTAATAGTACTTATATGGTAGAAGTGTACGTGATTGTCCCTGAGTTGTCATAGCCTTGTCCCTGTCACTGTAGACACGAGTCCCCGAGTACCAGAGAGGTCCGTACACAGAAGTACACCAACCAATCTGTTGGCAGGACTATTGCACACCTGTAGTGAATTCATAACAGATGTCCAGAATAATATTCATTGTATGTATAAATGAATGAAATAGTCAAATGGGAAGGGAAACCACCCCACCCCCATTATGTAGTGGAACCAGTCTGCTCCCTAAATTATGTAGCGCCGACCCAATAATGTGGTCAGAGGTGCCCAAACACCTGCGTCTGTAAACACAGGTAGAATGTTAAACTCTGGACTAACTCTGTCCATGTGCTATGTCTGATCTTTGAACAGTGGCAGGGCAGTGCTAGTCACCAGTCGGTTGAGCCTAAACACAGACCAGCACATAAACACCCTGACAATCAAACAAGCGTATGTGCGAGGACTATAAGCGTAAGAGTTATGAATATCCTTGGAGTGAGTAGACTTGCAGCACGGGTCCAGAGCAGTAGGAAACAGGGAATGTCCTAATTGTAGTACTGTGGTTTTTCCAGGAGGCGAATGAATGCCTGCTGTGTAAGGGAAGCGGTGAGGCATATGTCAGAGTAGCTATGAACCATGGGTATACATATTAATGAGCCAGAACACCAATAGTGTAGTGGTTACAGCATCCACCCAACGTAAAGGCATTCCCGGTTCAAGTACGACTATAGCACATATTAATTGTGTAATGAATGCCTCTGTGCTGTAAAGCCAACATTTATACATGTAAAGGTGACCGCGTTCGCATGGGTCCGTTAACTGGATTCCATCAAAGTGGTACTGTCATAAGGAATAAGGCACATGTAATCCTAAAGGCGTGCCTGTAAACATATGTAACTTAGAATAAGTAGAAGCAAGTGGGCCTGCGCGGGTGTACGCAGCTATTAGCTTAGCAAATGTATGTTGTCTTCTACAGCTGTAACTTTCATATATATATATATATATATATATATATATATATATATATATAGTTAGATAGATGTGTGTATAGATAAATATCCGCAGACATAACAGAAATATGCAATTATATATCTACATATTTATCTATATATACACATAAATATATATATATATATATATATATATATATATATATATATATATATATATATACACACACACACACACACACACACACACACACATATATATATATATATATATATATATATATACACATATATATAGATCTACACACACACACACACACACACACGCACATATATATATATATATATATATATATATATATATATATATATATATATATATTAGGAACGCTGAAAGATGAAAGCAAACCTAAGGGTTGTGAAGGGAATCCAGAGCAAGTTAGGAATTATGAAGTGCTCGCAGCGTATGTCACATAAAGCTGCACAAGTGTGAGTAGAGCACCACTCTCCACACCAGAGGCAGGGCTATACCAGTGGCCATAACATCGTTGAAGTGCTACGTCAACATTGTAAACAGACGGAATGTAGGACATGTTGCGACCACCTACACTTGTAACCTGCAAATTGTTCGTAATCCATAACACCAGGAAAGGCACGTATGTGCAAATATGAATGGATGGTGAGCCTGTGAATACACGAGGTGATACAAAATGTGTGTAGGGCCCCAACGCTCATGAGAGGGCAATGTGCAAAGGTGTGTCATGGCTGCGATATCAGGTGTATAATGGCTGTTATGCAGGGAAACTCAACACAGATGTGCAGGAGAAACTATGGATATGCGAGTATGGACACAGGAGTGATAGGGTATGTTGCGCAGGGTGCAATAGAGTGGCCCGTGGAGGTCAGCTAGTACGTAGGTGCAATTCCCAGATAGAGCATTGTTTGCATGGAGACATGCATGAATGGGCGTATCGTTGTTGGATGTTGTGCGTCAGGTCTGGCAGCCCGGCACATAAAACCTATATGCCACCCATGAGCGGAACGGAGTTCTGCTATGACAACCCCAAACCAGGAAAAGCAGAAAGACACAACTACATGAAGACAACAGTTTGTCGACGTACAGTCACAGTAACACAAACACACATTCTATCAACAGTAATAATATGAATGTGTACAGAAACAAACACAGTAGCAGGAAAAATAGGCTGCGCATATGAGGAATAGGTAAAATGACACTATCACAACCCAGTTAGCAGCGGCACCCCAGACATGAAAAACTTGCGACATCTGTCAGCTGCATAATGTGTAATATACTGAGCACAAGTTCACCGGAGTGAAGTGTCGGTGTCAGAATGACTAAGGCAATAGTATGCTGTTGAAGCAGGGATAAAACCAATATGCATGTGTAAGTGTCCATGTCTGGGAAATGTATAGGTTAACGGACACACAGATAAATATATATAGATAAAAATGTATATATATACATATATATATATATATATATATATATATATATATATATATATATATATATATATATATATATATATACACACACACACACACACACACACACACACACACACACACACACAAGGATATACTACGGATATATATAGATAGATATATATACACAAACAACAGGTAGTGATATATACACATACACACAAAACAAACTATATGTCAGTGTAGATATACACATTCACATAAATAGGTTACTTCACAGCAATTAGGGGTAACATATTTACAGCCCGGGCTTTTGTGACTGGGAAGTCCAATAAAGAAACGTTGTACCCCCCACATCGCCCAGCTAGGCCGGAAAGACATACAGACAGGCAATACAGATCAATACACTGCCGCTGTCCAAAACACCGGTAGGAAAGGACCAGTGGGAGAGTTCTGCAAGGTCTACACTTTAAACATGGATAACGGTGTCCCTTGCGGGACCCCAAAAATTCAGGGTATGAAAGAATCTGCTGACACTAATACGAGCAGGATGTAGGTGTACATAGAACAGTAGGTTGTGCAAGTGTGATAATACATGGGTTGACAAAACGTACGACATGTGTCCCAAGATGGGGAGAGTGGGCAATGTGTAGGGGTGTGCTCATTCCCCAGCTGCGCTTGCAGTAAGTATTTGTCACAACTGCTGTAGAGGGGTGCCAGGTAGGTGGACCATGGGTATGCATTAATGGGCTTAAGTGTGCAGGTGCTGGTTGGCAGAGATGTAGTAGGCCCGCCCAGTGGAAGTCATTAATATTCCTATGTGGGCATAGCATACGCCTACACCTACCAAACCTGAAGAGCACATCTACCGGAGAGTTTGTAAACCATCAGGGAATACATAGAGACCTACACAGTGCCGTGTACCTGATTAGCATGGACATCCATAGTTATGTATCAGAATGTAACAAAGTTTAACTAAACACTGCCAGAACTACTGATATTAGGTGAACAGGTGGCGGAATACAGGTAATGACAGATGACAACATGTATAAGTCATAAGCGGCATGTACCTCGACAAACGTGAATGAATACATATGTTCTGTGACTGTGAATGTGTCCGGGTTAATAGAACCAATCGTCTAAATGTGTCCCGCTGGGGGTTATGCATTGTTCCTGATACAGTGTTCATTCACACCCATTGGTATGTGAGTTCTGCTACTGACGGAAAGTGCATAAGTTGCTGACCACCTCAGGTAGATGATAGCATAATAGAAGAGGTTAAACACCCGTACGCCTGCGAGGGACACACCCGTCTGGGCAGTTGTGTCTTACAAAATGACGGTTATGGCACATGCCCTGTGAGTACGGGAATGGAGGCTATATAGTGTGTGTAGTGGTGTCAGACATCAATTTGTTGTATCAGTAACAGCTACATGTAATAGGAAACAGTATTATCAAGTATAATGCTACATGAATAACCTTAACATATGCAAACCGTGGAGGTCGTCCATGTACTACTGGCTGTTGGTCAGACCTCTCAACCAATTGGGGACAAATTTCAACAGAATCACGGACAAGTCTAGAAAACACAAGGACAATCAGGGACACATTTAAAATATTACAGCTATTAACTGGAAACATTGACAGAATCAGAGCATATGAATTAATACACATTTTCTGAAGTAAAAGAAGTGTGTAACTCTTAATTATTGTCATTATTCATGAAGTGTAATTCACCACCTTTCCTCCAAATGTCACTAGTTTTAGGAGGGATTAAGAGGGACAGAGTTAAAATTTGAGTCAAAATCAGGGACAGCCCTGAAAATCAGGGACAGTTGAGAGGTATGCTGTGGGTATGTGTTGCCTTGACACATGTGATAGCTCTAAATATAGAGTCTATAGGGCCGCCACCAGTCTGAACGGCCAAAGTGGAACCTGCTCTGTAGAACTGTCCGATGTACCAAGGCAGAACATACTTACAGCCATGCACAGTACAGAAATATACATATTGGAACAAATCAAAGCGTAGTCTAGCAGTAGTATAGTTGCTTATGCTACTACATATGACATATCGACGTGTCAGGTATACAAGACCTGTAACAAGCAACCAGTACAGACACCTACAACATGAGAAGGTCCCCTAATCAGGACAGTTGCAATGGCTAGAGTATTGTCCATACCACTCAACTGTCCCTGAATGTCAGGAATGTCCCTGAGTTTGACTGAAAGTCTAACTGTGTCCTTCTTAATCCCTCCTAAAAGTAGTGGCTGTTGAAGGAAAGGTGGTGAATTGCACTTACTGACTAATGACAATAAGTAAGAGTTATAAACAACTGTTACTTCAGAATATGTGTGTTAAGTCTTATGCTCTGATTCTGTCAATGTGTCAAGTTAATAGCACTACTTTTGTAAAAGTGTCCCTGTTTTTCATGACCTGTCCCTGATTCAACCTGTCCCTGATTCTGAAGAAATGTGTCCCCAATTGGTGGAGAGTTCTGGTATTGTCACATGTGATGTGTGATGAGGGACTGTCCCATGCAAAGTGGGAAAGGTGTCACTCCTACAGTCTCCCGTCGTGCAATCTGAAAGGTGGTCAACGTGCAGTAGGTATGCAGTAGCATGACTTGACAGACAGCTGTGTTAACAAACTCAAGTCACATGTCAGCATTGCAGAGTATTGGTTCCCATGTATCAGGCAGATGGGAGCAGATCGTATGAGGAACATGCATATAATATGATTACGTCACTGGACAGGCCACCAAGTCCGTACAGTGGAACGGCTGCCGTTGCAAAATGGTTACACATACCCAATACTGTAGTCATGTAGTCCGATGTAATACACATCACAAGGGATCGCACACACCCAGCGTGAGTGACAAATGTAAGCGGAAATGTCGGAGAGCGAGCGACTGTAAGCGTGTTTGTCTACCAGTATGCCAGTAGTGCCCTGTCAAAGAAATGTGGAGTCTAAACATGTATAAGGTGCTGTGACCAGAAGTCAGCAGTGCTTAACACTGTGCAAACCCACGCACAACAGCTCCCACCTGCTGGACTGTGCCTTACCCGGTTTGTATCAAAAAGCATCGGCCTGTCCGCAAACAAAGAACTGCCCTATACACATGATGGTAGAAGTACCGTACGCACATAGCTCATGTGAATTAACAATAGACCATGGCATATGTACAGACAATAGACCGCAAACACCATACAGCACAGACATCCAACAGTATAGCAATGTACTGGCAGATATGTCCGGACCACTGGTGTGTGCATGCCTGGCCGTCCTATGTTTCAGTGTGTGAGCATGCCCAGTATGACTGTTACGCATGTTGTAGACTGACAATACCGTCATGTGTGTGAGCATGCAAAATATGGTCAACTGTATTGCATGTGTCACATGTCCAGATAGTACTGTGTTGCTGACCCCTCCGTTCTACACAGACAGGTGACATTCTGTGTCTGCAGGATAGCTAATGGTCATGTGGCATTGACAGTGGCTACATGTCTGTATAGCGTGGGGGGACATGCAACCATAACCACAGTCCTACACAGCACCGTGGGTGGTGCACATGACTCTCACATGTGTAGGTGTGATGGGGTGCACAGCCAACAATTGTACACATCTGCCACTACTGTACTGGTCTGCCGGGTACTCCATGTCAGTGTGTGGACCTACCTAAATTGCTGGTTGGAGGGATATCAGGGTACGTCAATTCCCAGCATTAATTACCAGCACAGTGGTGTTGGACGTCCTATTACACAACCTATATCAAACAGTCTGGCCTGCTGTCATCTGTGAGTGTCATAGGGGGTTGGAGTCAGTCATTGGGCATATCCATAGGCCATCGTATATCATTTGTCTGTATTGGTCCACATCTGTCCAGCTGCATGGAACGTGTGTGGGCTGTACGGACACACATGATGGTCAGCCCATAATCTGGAGTGGATTAGGACATCCTGTGTCCTACAGGCTACCATTGTGACCCCTGTATGTGCTACAGATGTCATGGTGCCACTATGGATATGTACTGTCTGCTGCCCTAACATTTGGCCACCACAGTCACTTGTATGCTCACATACATACCATAACAATGGGTAAGTACACATTCTAATACAACTGCCATTTGTTAGGTCAATAGACATACCCTGGTTGTGTTACGGACTTGAGGACAGTGTTGGAGTGTTGCCTATGTCGGATGCACACAGTGCACCTCCCATATATGGCTGAGCACAGGTATTGTCATGTTTGGCATCCATTGTACTGTGTGCAGGTCAGAGAGGGGAAATCCATGGGTATCTACTGTGTCAGTGTATATGCCTTGTGTTGCCTGTTTGCCAAGGACACGTCATACTGTGCACAGGCTTTCGCTGACTGTGCCCTACTCAGGTAGTTCCTTCACCAAGTCACACTGTGCCTATACAGGCCTTGGCAGTGGTGTTGGGCTGTGTGGCCCTGCCCCATGCTGTTCCTGCTGCAACTGTTACTGCAGGATAACATTGTGTAGCATAGCAAATACCATAACAACCTGTATGCATGTAGCTTGTGAATACTGCAGAGCCCCAACAGATGTGTCCGGATACCAGAACTGTGAATCAAGCATCCCAAACACATGCACATGTATATGTCTTGCCTGTGCATCTGCCTCAGTATGGTGTGAGTGTTCAGGTGTGTGTGCATTGCTGATGGGTGTTATAAGCCACTACACCAGTGTTTACCTAGCATCCCCCACTAGGATACTGTAGGGGATGTCCATATAGGCATTGGTGTGCTACAGCTGTGTCAGATGCCATATATCAGACACATCATAGCTTCCAGGGCAGACAGCACACACATTCAGTCTCATGCCCTGGCCATCACATATGGCCTAGCTGTTGGAGGGTATGCACCTGCACTGACTGTAGGCCCTACCTTGCTCCCCAGGTGGTGCTATGTGCAGGCCATAGCACCCAGTACCCCAGGGTACTCATTCATGTGGTTGAACAGATGCATATTGCTGGTCCACTAATCACGTGTGTGGAGGATCTGTACGTGCTCACTAGCATGTGTTGACATGGCATCTGTGAACTGGTGCAATACTCTGGATGCAGATGCCTGTGAGATACCCATGATATTCCCAGTTGTGCTGTGTGAGGTACCTGTGGCTAGTACACCTAGTCCAACACATCCCATGGTATCCACTGTGATGCGTTTCCCTCAGCCTGTTTGATGTGTTAGGCACAGGTCATCAAGCTGCTGTAGGAGGTCTCTGTCCACCCCATAGTGCTCCAACATCCCCAGCCCATGTAGACCCTGGTAAGTCACCCTCGGTCTATAAAGTCGTATGGCACCCCAGTAAGGGTTGTTCAGCAGCTTACACATCCTCACTGCCCCAGCCTCCTGCACATGTTGGTATATGTTGCCTGCTGCAGCCCGTGTCATTTGGTTGGACTGTGTCGTGAAATGTCCCTGCAGGTATACACCTGTGGTGTAGAGTGTAGACGAAACTTGTGTGTATGCTGCTTACTGGCATTAATGTACTGTACATGTGCGAGCTGGCCATCTCATCAGCTGATTGTGCTGATCAACACCTGTTTGTGCAGCCTGTACACCCTGACTACCCCACCACTGCTGTCATCCCTCCCAATATCACCAGGCAGGTATAGACACACTCCTAGCTTAGGTGTGCTAAGACAGGAGCACTCTCGAGGCACAGTTCTGCAATATACGTACAGTATGCCTGACCCCCCTCCCATGCTGTCAACTATATTCGAGACCTGCACCTGGCTGACTACACACATACACTCCAGGGACCAGCAGCACACCCTGGTGATAAATGTGATACACCATAGTCAACCTCATCTGCATAGTATAGTCTTCTAATGAATAGTTATATGACCCATACCGAACCTCCAACATATTAACCACTGCTCAGTGTTGCTCAGATCCACACACAACTGGCAACAGGTGCCTTACCATCACCATATTTGATGTCCCATGGTCTTCCCAGCAACAAAATAACCGGTGTCTACATGACTACAAACTGTGGCCCTGCACACCACAGACGATGTGCATTAACACCATGCCATGGCAGATATACATAGATCCCAGGTTATCACGTACAGATCATCCGGCACAAATAGTCAATAGTGCTGATGTCCCCAGACATATGTTCACATCTATGTCCACCTCTACATCTACATATATCACATATATTATTTGTATACATATATACATGGACATGTATATATACATACACACATATACATGTACACACATATGTAGATATGGCATTTATATCACAACAGCGAACCACATGACAGCAATGCATTAGACAGGAATGGAAAGGAAACTACATGTGCCACCTGCATCATGTAGTGTTGTTAATATCAAGGCATGTGTGTTATGTTGCATCACACGGGTCAGACCATAGCAAGGGTAAGAGTAGGGCTGCTGACAGTTACTCACCAGACCTATTGGTGAATGTATGTGTTGACAACCCAGTGTCTTGGCAGAATATGCGGGCTGTGGACACTATATAGGTCAGCAACAAAACAAACTGAACACATCCTGCAGCTAGCCACCCACAGATACCAACACATATGGTATAACTGCCAAACACACACCTGACATACCCTGGAATCGAGCATATACCTGTCTAGTCTACCACACTACAGCATTATGCAGTAACAGAACACGCTACCAAGTTCCGGCATCACCGCACTCCCACAGGCATACTTCTAGGCTGATGACATCATCCGCAAAGGCAAAGACACCGATAGGGAATGTATGTGGTGTGAGCTGTCTAAAAGCATTACTCTGTCCCCAGGCAGCTGGAAACACACACACACACACACACTTGGCAGGGATGGGAGTTGAACATACACCTAACTACCTTATCACACTACAGCATTACGCAGTTACAGAACACGCTACCAAGATTACTGAACACAGTACTCCCAGAGGCATACTTCTAGGTGGATGACATCATCCACAAAGGCAAAGACGCCGATAGGGAATGTATGTGGTGTGAGCCATCTAAAAGCATTACTCTGTCCCCAGGCAGCTGGAAACACACACCCACACACACAGAGGCACACACTTGTCAGGGCAGGGAGTCGAACATACACCTAACTATCTTATCACACTACAGCATTATGCAGTTAGAGAACACGCTACCGAGATTACTAAACACAGCACTCCCAGAGTCATATTTCAAGGTGGATGACATCATCCGCAAAGGCAAAGATGCCGATAGGGAATATATGTGGTGTGAGCCATCTAAAAGCATTAATCTGTCCCGAGGCAGCTGGAAACACACACACACACACACACACACACACACACACACACACACACACACACACACACACACACACACACACACTTGGCAGGGCTGGGAGTCGAACATACACCTAACTACCTTATCACACTACAGCATTACACAGTTACAGAACACGCTACTGAGATTACTGAACACAGCACTCCCAGAGGCATACTTCTAGGTGGATGACATCATCCGCAAAGGCAATGTCACCGATAGGGAATGTATAGAGAGTGAGCAGTCTAAAAGCATATTACTGTCCCAAGGTAGACATAGACAAACACACGGCAGTGGTGTGATTGGGGCAACTGCCTATCTACGGAGCACTACAACAACACTACATAGATACGGGACGCACCACAGACAGTACACCCTTCAAGACAGTCTACCAGTGTGTTCAATGTAGGCATCCATCGTGACGTGGAAAATGGACATCTGTTGCTTGGATGACCACCATCGCTATACAGGATGTCAATGGCCATGCCCATACACAGAGGCACATCACTGATACAAGGTGACACTGGGCATGCCCACACACTTAGTTTCACACGTCCATTTGGCACGTACTGTGTGTCCATCTACACAATGGGGTACTGGGTATGCTCACACACTTAGCAGTTGCAAAGGGCCGGCTTGCATGCACACAGATTCTAAACATGGAAGGGTGCAGTTTGGAATGTATTGTGTGTCCATCTACACAATGGCATACTGGGCATGCTCACACATGTAGCAGTTGCAAAGGGCCGTCATGCATGCACACAGATTCTAAACATGAAAGGGTGCAGTGTGGAATATACTGTGTGTCCAGGTACACAATGGCGTACTGGGCATGCTCACACACTTAGCAGTTGCAAAGGGCCATCTAGCATGCACACGGATTCTAAACATGGAAGAGCACAGTATGGTGTTACTGTCCTCACATACATGAAGGCCACTCACATGTACTGACCAGTACACACTCAGGAGCCTTTACAGATGTCTCAGGTGCAGATCACAGAGGTACACACCACAGTCTACTATGTAGCCCTCAAACATCACCATGTCATTGAACCAGCAATACACAGCTATACATTACCACAACACCATGTGACTCATGACCAGTGGACTGTACATAGGTCTACAGCAACTGTGCAGACTACACATGTACCGACAGGGTTCCATCATGTGTTATGCATTGCAATGATACCACTGTACATAACCAGTTTGGCTCTACACATAACAGGGGCCCTGGGTCTTACACAGCTGTGACATATGACTGTCACTGTACACCAAAGAACACACATGTTTCGATATCACATACATGTAATCACAGTGGATATGTGCATGGACCAAACACACAACACATATGTGCATAGCATAGCTTTTGCTGTCCTCCATGCAGACAAGTGGCTACAGCAATCACACACATGCAAATGGAAGGTGGGTTCATGGCTGTTGAATGCTAACAGTACATGAGGTAGCAATGTTGACTGAGGACACATTCCCTCTGTACTAGTTACCCATGACACCCATCATATCATGCAACAGTCCATGTGTTATGTATGTCATCACACATGTCTACCAATTGCAATGCATACAAACATGGCTACATGACAGGCAAGTAGGACCAACACACATGTACAATTTGTAGTGTGCATGCAGCTACCATGCATGTGCAGTAGCTGATGTATGTAACTCATCTGTGCCTAACTACAACATACAGTTGCAATGCAGCCCCATCATTGACACCTGTATATGGTGAAATACTGACAGTATGGTAGGATGTACATCAGGTATGGATGGATGTGTGTACATAAAGTGGTGATCCTCCTGTGCAGATGGATGTTTGCTGGGGATGGCTCACAGGTGTGTCACATGCCATCCTACCATTACATGTGCAAACAGTATGCTATGTTACTGTTACTTGACGGTGAAGACATAAAACCTACACAGCGGTCAGGTGTTACTGACTGTAAGTCACTTGACACCTGTAACACTTACATCCTCCCGTGTGCATATAGCAGCACAATTGCCGGAGATAGCGTTGGTACACATAATGCGGCCAATACTGCTGCATGTCTGTCAGACATATCATCATATAGCAGGTGTATCATTCACAGTACTGCCATGTGTGTTTGATTGTGTGACCATATATGCCACATATGGTGGGGAATACATCCCAATTGTTACACACCCCTGTACACTGTTGTAGAGATCTGTACATACTGCAGTGTGGAAAGCATGATGTAGGCAGGGTGGTGTGTGTATCACACACATATCAGCTATCCATATGTGAATGACATTTGTGGTCTCCAAAGTGTGTGTGTGTGTGTGTGTGTGTGTGTGTGTGTGTGTGTGTGTGTGTGTGTGTGTGTGTGTGTGTGTGTGTGTATGTATGTATGGCTATCTGGTGCATGGAGTGAGGGTGTATGCTACCATACAGAACACACAGGATCCCTAACCCCCTCATGGTGATGCAGTCTACTACCCTGTTGGTGCCATCGGTCTCAGCCGTACTGGCTACCTGTACATGTTCTTTCTCTGCATCGCATCGTGTGGGTGCACAGTACTGTGAGGGTGATTACCGCATAGGCAGGGGTCCTCACCTCAACACTATGGAGTGTGCATTATAGTGTTGTTGACCCCATGAGTGTGGGCATGTTCCTGTAATGTGACAGGGTATTACTGCTACATAGTGAGGCCTCATGCTATCAAGTGGCCTCTAACATTGTCATCAGCCGGACCACTGTGTACAACCCCTGCACCATGTCAACATACCTGTGATGTGACCTGGTATGGATGTCAGGTCTCTATCCACTGTAGCCTATTAAACAGCCCACATGCTTCTAGATCAGTATATATGTGGACATCTGTGGTATGATAACCTTTCCAACAGTCAGGTTGAGGCTACGTATAACATGCTGATATTGCCATACGTGCCTGTGAGTACTCCACAGTTACACATGGGAGACTGCAAACACTGCTACCTGTAGGCACATGCAAGTAGACCATAATGAGGGAACCAGGGCATCATTACCAACATGCTGTTACTGTTGTTACCGAGACACATACTGTGAACATATAACAATGCATGCTAAACCTGTACTACATGGTATGTCTGGTGTGTGTCAACAGTACACAACTAATGTAATATACACTTCTCTCACTATTCTGACACAACTAATGTAATATACACTTCTCTCACTATTCTGTTCACCCTGTGCATCAGACCATTTGAGCATGTCCCTGCACCGATGGTGTGGATGACAGGGATGCAGCACAGGCTTCATCATATGCACAGTGTGATAATGTTTGCCAGGAGCATAGGCTGCACCAATGGATGACCTCATGTGTGTGGGTAAGGGCCAGTGATCTGATTGGACATGTCTGTTCAGTATGCATGTGGGTGTTGTGGTGCCCTACAGATGTGTTTTGCTGTGTGTGTGTATGTGTGCACACAGTTCTGCCTTTTGTGAGGCCTACACAGGGGTATTATTGACAGCTCCAGATTGTACAGACCAGGATGTACAGCTCACTGTGTCATGCCACAGCCACGTGACCTGTGCCTGCCAGGGGTTGCACGGGCACTACCAGGCAGTGGTACAGATTGGCTACTGTCTGATGACACATGTCCACTGGAACCGTGTCCCCACTGGGAATGTCCAGGGCCACATCCATGTGGCCTGCTGTGTCCTGGTGTGGACAGCGCAGCACCAGCTGCACTGCTACTGCTGCCGGCACTATGGGAGTGGGCATGTGAGGTGGCACGCTCACATTGACCTGCACTAGGTGGTGTAGCTGGCCTACATCCACGTGGCCTACTCCTCACTCCTACCAGATATTCCAGCAAAGACAGCTCACGCTCACGGATTGCCATGCCACGGTCAAGGATTCCGACCATGTCACCCAATCACCTGTCCAGAACATCAGCAATCTGCTGTTGAGCATTTGCCAGTGTCTGGATGTTGTCGTTTAGAGTACAGATAGCAGCCCTCTGCAGCCTCTGCCCTTCTCTGTTCTGCCATTCAGCATGTGCCTGTGCTGCCATTACAGTCTGGAACATGTGTCTGGTGATACCAGCTGCTGCACTCTGTCCTGCAGGTGCATGTCTGCCAGAGGTCCTCCTACGAGCAGCACCAGCCACATGCCTGTGTGGCACATCTTCAGTCATTACACTGACACCATGGTGTGGAGACCCACCTTCTGTAGTCACCACACGTTCCTGTTCCATGCTAACAGACACTGACTGTCTTTCCTCTATGGCCACTGGTGATGCAGTATGTGTTGGCAGCTGAACTGTGTGCGGGGAGGAGGGGGACATAGCTGGGATGGCAACCATTGGCACAGATTCAGCCCCTAACAACCCTGCCTGTACCTCATGCATATATTCATCACTGCTAGTATATGTGGGGATACTAACATCAGATGGACCGCAGGAGGGTAATGCACCTACATCACCTGTGAATGCAAAGAAAGACTCTAAATTACAATAGACACACACACAGACACACACAAAGACACACACACAGACACACACAGACACACCATGCATGTGATTTGACAGACTGCATGCAGCATGCATGTGATACAGCAGGCGGCATGCAGCTCAGACATTAATAGTGTTAGTTAGCATACCTCCCTAGGGTGCACACTACAGCAAGCAGGTGTCATATCAGTAGCCATGCAGTTCACACAATCATGGTAGTAAGCATGCATCCCCGTGATACACCATGTGGACCAGAACAGGTTAACAGTACACATGGCTGACGTGACCTTGACATGTAATCTGCTGACGTGTGCATTAACATGTGTACATGTCTGACACAATGGTGTCCTGACACATGTACAGTGTTGTAATGGGCATCACATTGCAGTGTTGTCTGTATGCCCTACAGATAGAATGCATGTTTAGCAAATGTGCATGATCATGGAAGGGTAGTGTGAGCTGTCTACATTGCTATACAGTGTGAAGTACAGACACTGTGCCATTGCATGGCATCCTGAGGCATCTATATTGCTATACAGTGCATAATATGCACACATTTCATAGCCATAACTGCATGCATACCCATGACATAACTGTGGATTGTGACCCACGATGCTGAGGTGTATACACACCAAACCATGCTGTGTCATGTGACAGGTCACTGGAAGACCTACAGATGACACCCCTGCACAACTACTACAGAGTCTTAGCTGCCTGGCAACCATGTCCACACATGGCAGACTTGTCAATTCACCATGTCCCACATGACATTGATGTACCACACACACGAGGTGCACAGCTAACGGTGATGTCCTACAGCAGCAAGGAAAATGTACAGTATATGTGGCCTGATGTGGTGTCAATATCTGTGGAAGCTGTACAGGTGACTACTGTCATGCTATGATAAAGTCGTGATGTTCAACACATCTTATATGGTAGACTTAAGTGACACCTCCACTAGCTGTGTTCAGGCTTTTAGGATGTCCAGTGTATCACATCAACTGTATAATCAGTCAACTAAGGCTATAATTGGACCATGTGTGGACAATGTGCAACAGGATGTATACACATCACATCTACTGTGTGGCTACATGTCTCTGGCCATCCCACATGGCCATGTGTGAACATGTGTTGGCCAAATGTTTATGATGGCCATCTATCTCACATGTCTGTGTTGTCCCATATGAAAAAATACAACCCAAAAAGGGATGTCAGCCCCTTAATGTCAACCCCCAATCCC